>NW_010195103.1:397-9721 GCF_000695765.1 Mesitornis unicolor
TATGACGAAGGAGGAGGCATTCAAAGATATCTTGAAAGAGAGAAAGAAAGGTGAGAGAGAGGTTTACTGCAGCTGGCAACAGCTAAACTCCATTTATGTTAAGCTTCTAAGAAGGCTCTTCCTAGTATGCTGTTATCTCCATGTAAGGAGAGAAAGTTTGACATTTAATTTGTCCCCCCCACGCCCCCCACCCCTTTCCCAGCTTCCCTCTTCTTTTGTTGCATTTGTTATGGTAAAAACAAACTTTCCCTTTAGGGTTTTTCAAAGGAGAAGGTTATCTCCTCTGAATTGTCATCCTAAGGAGAGTAGGGGGAATACAGTGTAGTATTCATTCAGGAAACTGCTTAAAATTCATATCCTCTGTTCAGCTTCCCCCTTCCCCTCCCACCCTGTAACACACACACACATCTGACTCCTTGCAGTCGCAGTACATTGAAATCTGAAATCATGTAGATGACCCTCTTGTTGGAAATAAAGCCAAACTCACACTCCACCTCATGTTTTCAGCATCATAATGTATGTACTTTCTCTGTGCTCATTTAGGAAATATGTATGTACACATACACGCGTACCCTCCAGGTAAAAAGAGGGAAGAAAGCGAAAGCAAGTGAGATTAAAGACCTTAATCTCTTCTTTTGCTAATTAGCTGAACAACAGAAAAAGCATTGTTCAGAGTCCACAGTGGGTTGATGACATTATTGTATTATTGATGTGCTGGTGAGTTAGTTAGACTTTACGCTTTTCAGCTGCCTGGTTATTTATCTTTTTTTCTCAGTGCTTTTTGCATCGACTTGTAGACACACTACATTCCCTGAGGCCTTCTTTGTGTGTAGGATTCAGCAGGTTGGTAATAAATATGTCCCACACAAAGACTGGGCGTCTGAGGTCTCATTTGCGTGCTTATTCTGGTTGTTCAGTAATCAGAAGTGCAGGTAATGGCAGCACACTGGTGACCTGTTAGGATCAGCTCAGCATCACTCTGCTATCAGGAGGAAAACAAAGGTGACTTGTTATGTCACCTATCAATCCATAATCTGAGAGTTCACGTGAATAAGAAGCGCAGACCATACAAGCCCATCACATCTAAAGCCCACAGACTCTTCTGACCTCTGTAAATGGATTTAATTGCTTTAGTTCCTTAACGTTCTGTTTCTATGAGGCTTAGTCAGCTTAAACTTTAAATGACAAAGGCAGGTCTTTATGTTCCTTAAATGGTGAAAATCAGTAAAAGCTTATTTTGGTTAGGACTAAGTTTAATACAGTTAGAGCACTCATTCTTGGAGAATAGTAGCTGTCTCAACAGCAGGACAGCCTGAGAATGCTGTCCAAAGGATTTGTGTTGCACTTTTTAATTGATTGTGGCTAGGTTTTCTTTCCACAGCTGTGTAAACTCAGCCTTAGAGAAGTCCATCCAAAGTAAGTAACACCCAGGGAGCAGCACTGCTGTTACAAATCCCCATGTAAATTGCAAATATAATGCATATGGAACTTAAGAAACATGCTACTTTTTGAAGATACAGTAGGCTATTCTTTATCTAAGTTCCTTTCATTCCAGAAAGGTAATAATGTCCATAATGTTATTTCTGCATTTCAGGAAAATGTCACGCTAAACTTTCAAATGAAGGCTGGAACAAACTAATAGGTATATAAATATGCAGGCATCTTTTAGGGCTTTTAATTTTGTATTGGATGCATTACAAGCCATTGTTTGTTTGGGGTTTTGTGTGGATTTTTTTTTTACTTAGAATATTAAAAATATCAATTTTTATTTTATCTGTAGTATCAGCAGGATAAAAAGGAAAAAATACTTTCAGAATTGGACCTTTTAGCTTCTGTTCTCATATATGTCAACTCCAGAAGATTTTTGTTTGTTTTACTTAAAAATATCCAAAGTAACTAGGATGTGAATGTCTCCCTTTCATAGAATCACAGAATGGTTTGGGTTGGAAGGGACCTCAAAGCTCACCCAGTCCAACCCCTGCCATGGGCAGGGACACCTCCCACCAGCCCAGGCTGCTCAAAGCCTCATCCAACCTGGCCTTGAACACTGCCAGGGAGGGGGCATCCACAGCTTCCCTGGGCAACCTGTGCCAGGGTCTCACCACCTTATAGTAAGTATTTTCTTCCTAATATCAAATATAAATCTATTTTCTTAGTTTAAAATCATTACCCCTTGTCCTGTTACTACAGGCCATGGGAAAAAGTTTCTCTCCATCTTCCTTATAAGTCCCCTTTAAGTACTGAGGCCACACTTCCCGTCTCCAGGCTAAACAACCCCACCAACTCTCTGAAACATCTCAGGATGTTTCCTTTCAGAAACCTTAAAATGTCCTGATTTGAGGGTTTCAGCAGTATTTGACAAGTAGGCTGCCTTGGGGTGTCTTGGTGGACAGGACATTCAGGAAACACTAATTAGATTTTCACGTTTCTCATCAGTCAGCATATGTATATACTGGTGTGTAGGAATGTATGTACATGACTGATAAGAAGCCAGAACTGTCTGAATCTTTAATCTGATTGTTTTAAGAAACTAAGAAATGCTGTGTTGGATCAGAACATTGGTCCACATAGTTTCTGATGGTGGTATGGGAGGAGAAGCATGAGCCAGTTGGGTTGTGAGGAGGAGGCTGACTGGCTGAGAAAGGTCAAGTACCAGCCAAGGAAAGGGATGTAGAGGTTGGTAATTGGCTTGGTGACAGCAGCTCTCTTCCATTTGAACCAGTAAATAGCATGAAAAATAAATAAATTTTAAAAATGAAGTGTCCCTTGCGTAATGGTGTTTAGGAAAAGCACATCATCCTTTGCTGATGACCATTGCTGTGCACTTCCCTCATCATCTGCAGCTGTGGCACTGGGGACGTCAGCAGGTACATCTCTGCTTCGCACAGCTGTGAGGTAGGGAAATGGCTCTTATCCCCATGGGGGAGCTGATGTGCAGAGTGACAAAGAACAGATTCTGAAAAATATATGAAATCTGTGGAAAGCTGACCATGTTGCCTCGTAGTCAAAGCCAAAGTGCGTGACTTCTTCCAGCTCTTTCATCAGTGAGCAGGCGTTCAGTGTGAAGTGGGCTTTTGTCAATTTGTGGGGTCTGGTGTGTTTCTCCAAGTTGCTTGTATCAGGCAGAGAGGAAGGCTGGATGTAGACATTTGAAACAACCTCTGCAAATGGGAGCCACAAAAATCCAAAGTCACCTCTTGTTTTGGACATTTTAATATTCTCAAGCACAATTTCAGAGACTAGGGCATGGATTTTATTTAATTCTAGCAGAAAGGAGGAGATGCCAGAAAGTTGTAAGAATCTCTAAAACTGACTATCCGGTCCTAGAAATTATTTTACTTAGGTGACACTGGAGGTAACATCTATTAAAGTCTCTGTAGGAAGGAACTTGTACCGTTTGAAGTCTTCTCACCCACTTCTAAGTATGTGTACCCCTATTTCTTTGTTTTTTTCCCTCAAATACATCCCTATCCCAACAACTCTCCCCACTGATTAACCAGTCCTGTTCCGTTGCTACCACTAAGGGAATTTATTTGCAAAAAAAAGCAGCTGTGGAGGGTCAAGCCGCCAGTCACCCACAGTAACATTGCTGCTGCTGAAAGAGAGAGATGGGAGGCAGGGGTGATTCGCCGTGTATTAGACTTTGAATTCCAGGAGGAGCGTTCAGTGTTGTGTGAAGCATGGACAATGCAGCCCTCACCTCAGGCACAGATTGCGTTGTCAGTGGAGGGGAGGAGAGAAAACCGTGTTGAGTACAGACATAAATATTCCAGGGTCAGATCCTAGGAGACGAGTGTGACTTCTGTAGGATTCTTGACTTCAGTGGGAAATAGGCCAAATCAGGAACAGTTTGACCCCAGAAGAAAAAAAAACCTCCTAACAAGGTGCTACTTCTACTTAGTGAGATCTGTGTGAGTGAGCCACAAAATCTGTGGTTGGGAAGTTAACGGAGATTTGTACACTGCCTTTGCCACTTTGTTTAGAGTGCTGGACAGTTTGAAGCAGTAGACTTCCACAAGATCTGATTTGTAACCTAAAGGTTGTGTCCTGTTTTCTGTTTAGGAATTTTTTTAATCTTTAATGATCAGCCTTGAGCTGTTGATCACCATTTCTAATTTATCTTCCTTTTGTATTCTTCAGAAAGAACTTTCCACCTTTTTATTAAATGGTTTGGCCCAGATTTATGAATATAAATCCTTCACAAAAAGGCTGATGAGGATTCTTACAACCTTATTTATGTTTTCTTAAATAGTTTCATTTGACATAAATCGGGTTTTGGCACTTTACAGTGAGTAACTCACCAGATCATAGAATCATAGAATAGGTTGGGTCGGAAGGGACCTTAAAGCTCATCCAGTCCAACCCCTGCCATGGGCAGGGACACCTCCCACCAGCCCAGGCTGCTCAAAGCCCCATCCAACCTGGCCTTGAGCACTGCCAGGGAGAGGGCATCCACAACTTCCCTGGGCAACCTGTGCCAGTGTCTCACCACCCTCACAGTAAAGAGTTTCTTCCTAATATCCAGTCTAAATCTCCCCTCTTCCAGTTTAAATCCACTGCTGCTGCTGTGGCTGGATTTCTTCAGGATCTTCCAGAAACACTGGGCCACTTCTACTGAAAGTTTTTAATCTGTCTCTCAGTGTTTATTTCTTTAGTATCCGTGATGTGGTTGGTGCAGCACAGTCTGCCACACAGTGACTGCTGGTTTCGGGCTCATTCTGCAGCCCAATGTGACCAGCTGAAAAGCTGAACTTAGCATCAGCCTGCGTTGCATCTGGCATCACTCCCCTGATCTTCAGATGCGACTTCAGACGCATGAGTTGTCCTTTAGGGGATCTGCTGAAGCACAGGGTTAGGTGTTTACAACACTGGGATGGAAGAGGCAGTCATGGAGAAAGCAAACTGCAGCAGGGAGCCCGAAAGACACGGAATATTACAGCATTTCAAAGAAAGAATGGCATCATGTAAGGCTTCTTAGAAGTAGAGAATTGTCGGGGATCTGACTGAGGAGAGCAAAAGAACCTTTGATAATGTAATCTTAATAATTGATATTTTGCTCATCTAATAATTAATAATACATCCCAATTAAATTTAATTTTCTTTTATGTAAGACTTTTTTTTTTCCTTTCCAAAAGGCTTGGAGAAGGAGGGTCTATTCTCCTTGCACAGCACTTTCTGATGCTTCTTTCTTTACTACTCCAGTAAGCATAAGTAAGAAAAACAATCTCTACATCCTCTATCAGATATCTGCAGAGCCCATTAGCAGTCAGTGTGACTTACAATGTTAACTTATAATTACAGAAGGGAAACTGAGGAATAGGATGATGTAGCCAATCATTTTCCAAGTATCTTTTAAAAAAATAAAAATATCATTTGGATTATTGTGTTTCTTATTAAAAATTTTTTAACACCAACACCCCACTTCACCCCCCTGACATTTCAGAAGTCCAGGAAAAACCATTCTAAGGAGTGGAGAGGAAAGATTTAAAAATATGTTTAGTTCAGAAATAGTTTTAAAATATTCTTTAATAAAAGGCCATTTTTTTTTAGAACAGTAGTGATGATTGAAAAAAAAAGGTGGTAGGAGACGTGCTTGGGAAAAAAAATATTTTGAAAACAAATTTTACATAATTTTTCACTGAATTTATCCTCTAATTTGGGAACATGTTCGGAGTTCAGTCTGAGAAACCATGACCTAAATTCATCCTTTTTAATTTTTAGTAGAAAACTAAACAAAAGACGTATTAATCACAAGCTTTTAATTTAGTTAGAGGCATTTCAAGCCATCAAATTCTGAATCATCTTGAGGAGATTCCACTCATTGTGGAAAAAGCTGTGGCTGACTATGAGTCCACAGGATCCTAAGAAATTAGTTAGGACCTTCAATCTGGTCATTTTGGCTCAATTTTCACAGTTGTGGTCTGCTTGAATGCAATGAAACTACCCCAGAATTCACTGGCACATTTGAAAATTTGTCCTCAAATCATTCCTCCAAGTTTATCTCTGTTGCTAAAGATGACAACAAGGTTCAGGTTTTAAATTCCCAAGCACCAGCCGCTGCTTCTTAGGCCCTGGAAGATGAAGTAAGGAGTTGTAAACCGGCAGATGTGAGGAGATCATGAATTATTCCTGCTCCTATTCACCAAGCCATCCTGGTGAGTTTTTGTTCCTCCTGTTTCACTCTTCCTACCAGGAGGAAAAATGAGAAAGATTTCAGTGTGCAAGCAGCAGATCTTTCGGAGAACATGAAGCTCGAGCAGTGCCTACTTAACTTGTTGTCCCTTAAGCTCTTGCCCCATGAATTCGCTTTGCAGCCTGAGAGTATTTGTTTAACCTGGCACTTGTTTGGCTTCAGGATGAGCCGAAGGTGAGAAGCAAATCATTTGCCATAGGACTAGATTCTTATCGCTGATATCGTGGGTGGCATCTGGATTAGATTCCTAGCACAGCAAGGTCAAATCCTGACCCAGCTAAAATCCTTTTGGCTCAAACAGGGGGAGGTTTGGTCAGGAGTGGATAATATGAATCCACACAAGTTTCGGTTTGGTTTTGGGTATTTTTGGCAAAGAATAAATATCCCGAAGAGAACAAAGCAAAGTGATGATTGTCACATTCGATGAAGGGCAGCACTGAAATGAGTCACCTTTCCAGGCCAGCAGAGAACACACTGAATCAGTTAAAGCAGATTTATAGCTTTTTAGCTGTGATAAAACCGTATCAGTGTGTATGTGAATTTACATTGGGTTTTTTTTCTTTCTTTTAATGCAAGCCACATTGGAAAGTGTGCACAAAGGAGCCCCACTCTGAGGAGAGACAACTGGAACAAATTATATGCATTCAGACTTGTTAAACTGAATTGGCAGCAGAAATATTCCTGGTAACCTGAGCATTACAGCAGCATTGGTATAGTTAAGGTTATGTCAGCATTTCCATTAGAAACCCCTACTCTCAGAGGTTTATATCTGCAGTGAAAATTCACTGTGGGTTGAAACTTGACAAGCTGTGCAATGTCTCATCTGAGATGAATGTTTTTTACCTTTTTCTTTACAAAAAATCTGTTTGAAGAGTCAAGCTACAAGAGCACAAACAAAAATAGCACCATTCTGGCTTTGATCCTTTTCGATGTTTAAAAACCCCGTTTCTTTCTTTATAGTGTAACTATCAAATGCGCAACAAAATCTTGCTCTGAAGAAGGAATTAATCATTACACTATTAAAGGAAATGAAATACTAATTTATGGCCCATTAGATGCTTTTCCACTGCAGGACTGCCAGTGTTTTGGTCTACCTCAGGTTATACCGAGAGATTTGTGACTAACATGAAACAAAGCCCCCAGAGGAGCAGATTCTGTGTGGAAAAAATGCTTCTTGGAAGCCTTAGAACACAACATCGAAGGCAGAGTTGTCCAGAGATTGGAGCGAGTACCAGGGATTCAGCCTTCTGGTTTCTGCCACAGGCTTCTCAGCTAAAAAAAAACATAACCTTGATTTTCTCTGTTGTGGATGGAGGACACAGCAAGCTGTTGGCTTCAGTATCCTTCCAAATTTTTTCTTCATCTGTATGGTATTACTGGAGCTAGCCATGGTTTACACTACAGTGAATGAGACGAAAAAGGACCCATGGCTCCATACTTGCAGACATCAGGTTTCAAAGAGTAAGCTCATATTTTTCCTAAATCTTTTCAGATTTCTGGGTGCACAGCACTGAGCTGCTTGTTTTGGGGTACGTATCGTCCTGTGGCGGAGGGTCTTGTAGGAGTCTGGGTGTACTCTCAATTCCTGCAGCATGTTGTGTCCTCTACGCTTTGAAAAGCCGTAGCTGATGTTCATCAGAACTTTTTCCGTTCGCCAGATAAGTGCTGGTGTGGAAGTGCAAAGTATTCTAAAGTACAGGAAGGAAGTCTGATGCTCGTGTGCTTGTGGCTGCGTTGTGTTATTGCTGCGAAATGGATCCCTCAGTTGGGAATGAGCTTAAACTTTGGGAAGGCTTGTTCCATTAGCTGTTTGCAAGCCATATGTCTTCATTTTAAAATGAGGACCTAGGGGCTCTGTACTTTATTTATACGCTGAAATTTGCTGGCCACTGTGAACCAGGGATTAATTTGTAAGGGAGAAGATGCCAGAAGTCTTGCTCTGACCTGTGTGTTCTTTCAAACTAAACATCCAATAACTGCACAGCCTCGGAAGGTGTCTCCCCCCACTTCCTCCGTCGTTTCTGGGCTTTGCATTATTCCCTGTGTTTATTGTAACACACTATTAATCTCAACCACAGCTTTCAAACCATGATGTGACCTCAACAAATTCTTCAACTGAAGCAGTGATAGCTTTAGGTACTCCAAGTGGAAAGCTTGGAGGCTTTGAGCAGAAGGGAAAGGATCAGGTTAAAATGTTTGAGGCAGTAACTCAGGGGAAGAAGTGCCTTCTGTGGATACAGTGCAAGTTTTCTGAGAAATGATATTTGGAACATGACATGAGGGGATAGTACAGCTTCTTGCTGTGTGCGTATGAACCGCGGTGTAGCCTTTGAAGTTACTCCCCATGTGTACCTGGGTGCAAAGCAGTGGGGTTGTTTTGTTCAAGAGAGGGCAATCCTTAACCACGTGTCTAACAGCAGGACCAAGCCCTTAGCGCCCATGCTTGGTAGTAAAGCTGATGTGATAGACAGTTATGGCACAGAAGAAGCCTTTGATCTTGGAGGGATTTATATGAAAGACTGTCACAGTTCCTTAAGAGTCAATTGGGTTAAGCCTTTGAGGACTACAAGCCCTAGTATATGCATCCCACATAAGAATTAATTTTGCTGGCAGTTTGGAAAACACCAGAATTGGAAGGGTCAAGCATTTTGAGGTTTTTTTTAACAATTCCCATCATGTGAATTGAGGCAAAAACCCCAAATACAGATGAAATAGCTGGTATAGTGTTTTAAATGCATGACTGGCATTAGCTCAAAGTCTACGACTACAAAGTCAGTATTTTGTAGTAAGTAATGCCTGGAAATGGGAGTCAGAAGACTGGTGGTTGGTGGTAGTTTGTAACCTTGGCCAAATGACCTAAATGCTGGTGCCTGACTCTCCCATGAATAAAACGGGGGGTAATGATCATGTTCAATTATTGCAAGCTTTGGAGATTTTCAGATTCTTGATTGAAAATGAAAAATCCTGGTGTGCTTCTACTCCATTCTGCTGATACATCCACAGCATTGCAGCTCACATCTCTGTAGGTAAGGGATGGTGATGCCCCAAAATTTGGGCATCCTTTTTGTAACATGTTCTCAAAGTCTGCCCTGACTTTTAACAGGGAAGATTGCATAGATCTTTCTTCTCTT
>NW_010195103.1:9752-16494 GCF_000695765.1 Mesitornis unicolor
TAATTAGGTCTGTTAATGGAAGCCTACTAATTAAAGCCTTTTCCATATAAAGAAAAGAAAGTGTAGCAATAAGACAAAAGCATTGAAATCTTAAGCCTGGATGGCAGAAGCTGATAAAACTCAGGCATACGGTATGTCTCGTTTCTGCTTACAAGAGGTCAGCTATTGTTGACATGTCAAAGTAGCATGAAAATATACAGCCTTTCTCTAAAGGCAGCAATGGTGGGGCAAAAGACCAAAGACTCCACGTTACTTGAATTGCTGAAACCCAAATCTGCCCCCTTATCTCTTCCAGTGTCTTAAACAGCAAGTAGGCTCATTGGTAAGAGTGGTGAAAATAAGAAGGCAGGATTGGCCCTCATTAATTGCCTCCTAATTGTTCCTAACCTTTCACTTCTTAGGACATCAGCATTACCCACTAAATATTGCAAGGCTGCTTGGGATGCTTTTCAGAGTAGCCTAAAAATTACTGTTGTCACTTCTTGTCTTTCTTACCTGTCCTAACTGAAGATGCCCTGGCAGGGCAGTATATTGCAGGTAATTTTTACCTGTTGTCTTAAAATATGTTTCTCCTTTCTGGATGATCTGAGCCTTTTTCTGTTAAATTTCTGTAGGTTTTCAAGGTATTTCTAGATGTTTTGCCAATTTAGTCTCTTAATCTCGGTGTGTTCCATTTTCTTTCTGTCTAAATAAGACCTGTATTGTAGAGACAAAAATCTGCCTCTCGGAATTACTGAGGTTAAGCAGGCTATAATTTCAGCATTTTGGACACCTCAGGATAATAGGCGTTCGATAAGTACAACATGCAGCAAATAGGGAAAAGCACACTGAAACCGTAAGTGGCCATATTTCTTTGCAGCGTTCAGGGGGAAGGGGTGTTGTGGTGGCCAGGCCAGTAATATGAGAGCCTGTGTCATTATATGCGCTATTCAAAATCAGCCAGCCATGACAGCCCAGGAATTGGACTCCAGGTTCTCCCACATGAGGGGAGAATTGAGCTTTGTGACCTGCTTCAGCAAAATTAAAGTAGCGACACACGCCTCATTAGCATGGCAGCGATGGGAGTGGGCTCGGGATGTAATAAAGTGCTGCAGGACCTCGGAGTGCTTCAGTAGAAAAGCTCACAAGTGTAAAATCGATGCTTTTGATACATGAGGTGGAAATGGAAGAAGCGCAGCACAGAAGTGGTATGATCGGATGATTTAGTTAGAGCTATAAATCTAGTGGCAGCAGCGTGGCAACGTGATAGGACACAGCGTTTCATAAGGAGATTCATGCATTAGTCAAGTCTGGTGAGGCACATGTGGGTGGGGGTTGTATTACTGATATAAATGAGGAGTGGTTCATCCCCACAAACACACTGAGCTGGTACAAGAAGGATACCTTGTAGTAAATGTGAACTTCAGACAGAGGTGCCGATATTTGAGTTCTGCATGGCTATTTCTGGTATAAAATTGTTGTGGTGAAATGGAAATCAGCATGGATTACTCCAGGTTAAAACTTATGCTTACACATTGCCCCCCCACCCCCCAACCCTCCCTTGCCTTACTCTGCCTGGCCAAATGTGGAGATTTTGTAAAAATTCTCTGGAGTCTCATTTCAACAATAAAATGGTTGCTTGTGCTTTATGTTGGTGTAAATCAGCTCTTTTCCGTGCTACTCAGTTTCCGTATCTCTTGCCCAAAGCACCTTAAACAATTTTTCTCCCTAAAACTGAGTGGCTACATGAGACTATCACAAGGATCTCCATTCTACCTCAAGCCATATAGTTCCTCATTCAGGCATCTTGTTTTTAAATTCATTCTGCCTTTTAAATTACCGTCATTTTTGCTGCCCTTCTTTGTATTGGGGTCAGTTTTTCAACACCTCTTTAATAGTGTGGGACAGCTGAGGTTGGTACAGCTTCACATATGCAATGAGTACCCTAAGAAAGAAAGGTTGGGTGAAACCAGAAGGGAGTGACGTTGCTTCCTGCCATTAACTTATGCTTGATTAGGAAAAATATTAGGATTAGTCCAGAGGAGTAGTGAGCCCATTTGAGTGTTTCTGTAGAAGGAGTTACTGACATCCTTACTGTTGCTGCCTGTAACTTTTCTGATACACCAGTGAAACTTGAAACAAGAGGTCGTCTCAAAGGGTAATAGCTTCCAGCCAAAATGTGCTTCAGTCTACCAGACCACCCATCCTTTCTTTATCAGTGAGGTCAAAATAATAGCGGTGGTTGACATTTTTACACAGATGGGTAAAATCTATTGTGTCACCAGTAGATATTTTCAGAAACCTAACCCATGTAACTGTTTTTAATAGCAGAAGCAGTTCTATTGTGCCTTTCCTGTGTACATCTCTAAGCAATTAGGAAACAGTAGGTCTCCTGGTACCTCCTTCAATCAGATAAGTGCGATTATCTCCATTTTACAGAGGTCACAAGTGAGTAGCCCGGGGTCACCCACGCATTTTGCGATACCGTCACGTCGGGATTCATCTCCCCTTATTCTCCCATTTATTTCTGTAACAACCACTACACTATGTTCTCTCCCAAAAGCTACACAGAGACACTTAACACAATTGAGCGCTTTGGCGCAATTGATTTCTGAGTCTGCGAGCCACTTCCTAGACCTGATTTCACCTGCGGAAAATGGCTGAGTATGATCAGGAGTTTTCCTCCATTTATAGACCACCATAAAATTCACGCATGGGATTAATACAAAAATACACAAATATGGACAGACAGACAAGTGTTACGTCTGTTTAGACCTGCATAAAAAGTCCTGTTTGCTAATGGAATGAGAAATAAATTGTTTTCAAACGCAGTTGTGAAATATGCAAAGGCACCTTAACTGCCTGTTTGAAAACTCTATCATAATTTTCAGCCACATGAATTTCTGAACAGCGAATTTAGGCTTGAGCCGAATGTTGTGGTAGCTTCTATTTAAAACCGTTTGCTTTGTCTTCCATTCCTTCTCTGGAGCGGTTTATATCAGTGTCAGCCCATGCCAGAAGTTTCTCCAATCCATCTTGGGCTAAAACACAAACAGTTCCCTCCCAACTGAGCTGCGGGTTGGATGCTGTCACGTGGAGAGCTGGCTGAAGCCTTTTAATTTATGAAATGCTATGTCTTCCTCAAAAGATTGCCTAAATATTTGACTGCGTGTCAATTTTTGTTGGAAACCAGAACCCATATTTGCTGTGCCCTCCATTAAGTAGAACCTCTTCAAATTACTTCTGCTTTAAATGGGAGTTTGTATGTGCTAACTTTTCTCTGACAACTTCAAACGCGTCTCAGGGCTCTTGCATCTTTTTTACCATTTGTCTCCATCTTGGCTTAGCATGATATTTATGAGCAGGATTTAGAGGTAGTCTTAAAGCTTTCATTTACTATTTTTTGCCAAATTGTTCTTTGCAGGGCACTGGAAGGGGGTAATCGTTAAGGTCGCTTTAAAGAATGTGGAAAACGTTCATCTGCTCAGATGCTAAGAGACCAGGATGTTTGCATGCTATAATGTTTGATAACTTATTGTGTAGAAGAGGTAATGATAACATTTGAAGCTTTACAGAATGGACTTTTTGGAAGCTTTTCAGCACAGTAGCTGTGGAAAGTTTCTTTCAGATCGACTGAAAGGAAGAGAAAGGATCTTTGGAGCTTGGCATAAGTGACTTGCGTGGCAGAAAGCAAATCCCTGCTCACACCTGCGCAGCAGGAACACGTCGTGTGGATTAGTTTGGGATTTAATCTGTCGCTCTGGCATTCCCGCCGGGAGCCGCCGCAGTGGTTGCTGCTGGCCCCGCTCGAGTGTCACTGGATTTTGGGGCTCAACAACGCATGTTTGTTTGCTCCTTTTGAGTCTGGTGTCCAAGGGGGAATTTTAGCGGTGTGAAAAATGAGGGGACGAAAGAGCAAATAATAACCTGAGTGCTGAAACGCAGGGCTTAGTGCAATTTCTCCACCTTTGCATGCACATCTGCTGCCCTTTTCACAGGCAGCTCCTCACCCCGTCCCCTGTCCCAGTCAAGTGGAATTCTCTGTTAGTGTGAGTCTGCCCGAGAGCAGAGCATGAGGGGAGCCTTAAGTGCCCAGTCCTGCAGTTTTAATCCATCCTTTGCACTTACTGAACCGTGGTTTCTCTTGTATTACAAGTTTCCTTGTGTTTTCCATTTTGCCCTGTGAGAGCCCAAAGCCTTGCGCTGGGTGCCTGCGTGGCTGTACAAATGTGAGGTTCGTAAGTTCAGGGAAATCCTCTTCGACTCTCAGGGCGCTCCACGTGAAAGGTGGGAAGTGAGGAAAAGGAAACAGATTATAAGGATCTGTCTGTGATTTCTGCCCCTGCTGTGCATTTTGGAGGAAATGGCTCACCTGGATGAAAAACTTGTTGCTAAATCCGAATTTCTGGCAGAAAAAAAGAGCATTAAATTCCAACCTGCAAACATTAAAGAGAGGAAGAAGAAGAGGGTAGAAACAGACTTAAGAAAGCTTTGCTTCAAATAAATTTGAGTTTCAGAGTGGCCTAGTGTCCTTCCTGTGGCGTTGGAGCGCTGTAAATTGGAAGGGCTCAGGTTGGAAGCAGGTCTGAAGCACTGGTTTCTGAGCCCAAACAGAGTTGTGCTCGCTGCCAGAAGGGTTTGTTCAGCTCGCTGGATGGGAGCCAGAGGAACTGACCGCCCTGCGAGCTGAAACCAGTGCCAGCCAGCCAAAGAATAACATTGCTTTGACTGAAATGGCAACTGTTTGTTTGTTCTTCCAGCAAAAGGGGGAAAAAAAGCAGCTTTTAGTGCTGGTGGTGACAGAGAAGGTTAAAAATCGAAGAGAATAAAATAAGGTGATTGTGAAAGAGGATGGAAGGTTAGGGGCAAGTTTTTCTCCGTGGTTACACTTCTCTGGTTGCTTGATCGTCCCTGGTTTGTAATTAAAAGAAAAGCTTGGTCTTGATTAGTTTTAGCATGCAGGTTTTTTCCTTCTTCTGCTAAAATATGGTCAATTCCTCTGTATAACAAATCACCTTTACTGGTAATGGTTCCAATGTACCAGACTCATGAGGCAGTGTCACAGCAGCATGGGATAGCTGTGGTTACAAGTCAAAGACTTTCATGTGTTAACGGGAGAACACTTTGCTGAGACTCAGGAATTGATCTTAATGACTTGACCAGGAGTGTGAGTGAACAATATCTGCAAGCTTGGGTATTCTCAGGTCTTTTTTGAAGTGGTTTACAGAAAGGCTGGCTTTCCCCCGATGATTTTGTGGTCTGTCCCATTGTGATTTTGGGATAGATCACTTCTTGCTCTCGGTCTGTAGTGCACAGCAGCTCCTTACACGCCGTTTGAGCACTAGAACTGCCTTGGCTCGACAACTCCTTGCTCCACGCTGCCATTTTGCACATACTGTTTGACTTGGTCTTCTTGCTTATTTATCCTGAGAGCTGTTATCCCATTTAGATGCTAATAGCTGGCCCGATCGCAGGCAGGAGGCACCGGCAGAGAGCTCTGGCAGAGCCGCGACGGGAATCGCTGCCTCCTGGAGTGCCCTGGGCTGAGGTCAGGCTGGCACCCCCCAACAGCCTGCAGCCAAGCCACTGTTTGTGCCACACTCATCCTCAGGGAAAGTCCACCTTGTCTTTTGCTGGTTGCTACGCGACTGTCAAAACTGCTTTTTTTTCCTCTCTGTTTGTTAGTGTTTCTGGTAAGACAAATTACTCCAGTTAGGCGGTGTTACTGGTAGCATTATTTATTCTCTTTTTATTAGTAGCATTTTTTTCTGCATGTGTCAGGGCAAATCCTACATTAGGTTTTGCTCTCTTTAGAGAAGTTTGCTGCATTTTTGGTGTGCCAGCCCCTGGAATTTTCCAATTAACCAATAATTTGAGTTCACAGAATTACAGAATCATAGAATCCCAGAATGGTTTGGGTTGGGAGGGACCTGAAAGCTCATCCAGTTCAATCCCTGCAATGGGCAGAGAAACCTCCCACCAGCCCAGGCTGCTCAGAGTCAGTTCAACTAAAAGAAGAATAAAATAAAATTTCTAGTGCTCTTTATTGTAGAAAATAGATTAAAACATGGGCCTCGGCTACAGAAATTCAAACTGAAGAGGAATAAACAATATCCAAAATATGTTATTAAGATACACTTTAATAATAAATTTAATAATTAAAATATTAAAATATTAACATATTTAATTACATTTTTAAATTTCAGAAATAGAAATTTTTAAGAAGTCACATCAAACACATGTTTCTGGGGGGCCCACCTCTTTTTGTGGAAGGTTTGCACAACTCTTTTGTGTTGGGTAGACAAGGTCAGGAACAACAGCTGGGGAGGGCAGGTCAGTTGGGCTCATAATTTGAACAAAGCACGGAAAGAGGAGGATGGAAGATGGTGTTATAGTTTCCATTTTTCAGATACTGTTGCAGAGGAGCAGCTGCTTATGCAGATACTATAAAACTTAGTGATAATTTCAGAAATGGGAGATGAAGTAGGGAAGCAAGAAAGGAGAATAAGTGGTCCTCTGGTTCCTTTTTGTCCTTCAATACCTTGGGAGATCTTTATCTTCTGTCTGTATCCCAGGACCATCACCTGAGTGCAGTCCAATTTGTCTGGTCCTTCCAGCCTCCCCATGTTGTCTCTCAATGTGTCTTTGGGCCAGATACCACCATGTGTGACCCTCTGAGGTTAAATCCAAGTCCCAGGTCACCTATCGGGCGCTGGTGTGGTTTGCCAGCCGCAGGCTTCACAGAATCACAGAATCACAGAAT
>NW_010195104.1:0-293 GCF_000695765.1 Mesitornis unicolor
CCCTGCCAGAGGACCAGGACCCCTGCATCCGTGCCGAGCATCCCTGCCCCGCATCCCTCATGTGGTACCAACACAGGGACCCACTCCCCACCGCCACCAGTGCCACAGCCGTCCCCATGTGTCCCAACCAAGCAGCAGAGATGTGGTCCCCTGCCCTGCCCTGCATCCCTGCCCTTCATCCCTGCCTTGCATCCCTGTCGAGCATCAATGCTGTGCATCCCTGTCCTGCATCCATACCAAGCATCCCTGCCCTGCATCCCTGCCCTGCATCCCTTCCCTGCATCCCTTCCCTG
>NW_010195104.1:354-616 GCF_000695765.1 Mesitornis unicolor
CCCTGCGTCCCTGCCCTGCATCCATACCAAGCATCCCACTCCTCCATCCTTGCTGAGCATCCCTCTCTTGCATCCCTTCCGTGCATCCCTTCCATGCATCCCTGCTGAGCATCCCTTCCCTGCATCCCTACCCTGAATCCAGGCCAAGCATCCCTTCCATGCATCCCTGCCCTGCATCCCTGCCGAGCATCAGTGCTGTGCATCCCTTCCCTGCATCCGTACTCTGCATCGCTGCCTGCATCCTTTCCCTGCATCCTTTCCC
>NW_010195105.1:0-4915 GCF_000695765.1 Mesitornis unicolor
TGGGGCTCAGCACAACCGAGGGGCTGGGTGAGGGGTGGAAGTGGCCCTCCAAACCAGCTGGATGGCAGAGCATCCCTCATCCCTGGCTGCAGCCATGGAGGTGCATCTCCACAACACTCGGAGGGGACGATGCAGCTCCAATGGGCACGGACCATCTCTCATTTGGCCACCTCGGTGGTACTGACGATGCTCAAGGCCCACAGCCACAGCTCGTTGAGGTCCTTTCTGTGCTATTTGCACCAATATCAGCACCCCTGTGCTGACTCGGGGACACCATGAGGTCCCCGTGGCAATGGGGAGCCACAGAGCCCCACAGCCAGCCACGGCTGTGCAGAGACGGGGAATTAGGGATGGAAGCAAGGTTTAAAAAGGCCAATTTTCTGTAAGGACAGGAAAACACGGTGCTTCCAAACAGCATCTCAATATTTGCACATTTCCTAAAAGTCTGATGAAGACAGCCTAAAATCCAACTTTCCATCAAGCGCAGCTGACCTGAGTG
Source organism: Mesitornis unicolor (assembly GCF_000695765.1). Lineage (NCBI taxonomy): Eukaryota > Metazoa > Chordata > Aves > Mesitornithiformes > Mesitornithidae > Mesitornis > Mesitornis unicolor. The sequence continues at coordinate 500 of NW_010195105.1, forward strand.
TATCTGTGAGTTTATTTAGGTGTACCTGTCAAATTCGGTAAGGGCAGAAAATGCAATTTCTCCCCCACCTAAAGATCAGATCCTGCACTTAACTTGGGAGCTCAAATCCAAGGAATTTTTCTGTTTGGGTTTCTCATTGATGTTTTCTTGTGTCCCAGCAGCATCATTGCATAGATGTGTGATACGGTCCCCAAAAGTGTCCTCTGGGCGAAGGAGACAGCTCTGGCATTAAAATGAGCTCATAGATCTGCTTCTGCATCTGTCTTGTCAGTGCTGTTTGCTTATTTTTTCTATGAAATTCTGTAAATTTTCTGTAAATTTCTATAAATTTTCTATGAATTGCTGCACCAGCAGCTCTGCTTGCAGGTAAGGAGGTGAGAGCAGTCCCTAAAAAACTCCAGGTATCGGGGCTGCAGAGGTTAATTTTTCATGCATTAAAACAGGAACTTTCCCGCATGCATATTTGGTGAAATATATTTGTAGATGGGAGAAAGATGAAAATGGGATAGTGTTTTGAGATTATGGAAATGAACAATAAAAAAATGGCCCAAACTTTAAAAAAAAAGGGTGGAAAAAAATAAAACAAACAAAAAGGGAAACAGGGAATGTTTTTAATGTTGTAACTCTTTAACCTTAAAATTTTGTCTCACCTGCAATATATATCTATATAACTTAAGAGAAAAAGATGTTGAAAACTTGGAGAGCCCAATTTCTCCTCATCAGGCTGTTGTGTAAAATTATTACAGGTGGGCATGGGACCTAACCAAAATTGGGGCTGGAATGGACGGACGGATGGACGGATGGATGGATCCCTCTCATCCATCCTGGCCCACCAGTGACTTGCAGAGAAGCAAAGGACACAGAAAAAACCTCTCTGTATTTATTTTTGTGGTTTTTTTCCCAGCCAAAATCCTGGTGGCAGTCTCGCAAAACCTCGTCTGATGCCAGCATGGGCAGACGTGGAATGAAAAGTGCTGTTAAAAAAGCCTTGTGGACATGTGCAAGTGTGAGCAGCCAGATGTGAATAACAGGCAGGCTGTGCACAGGCAGATGTACTTAAAAAAAAGCTTATTAAAACCAGTATTAAACAGCATTAAAACCCCCGCCGTGGGCTGTAACACTATGAAACGTCCCAGTGTGCCTCATGGGAGGTGTTACCCGCTCAGTGTCCCCAAGCCACAAGGACCAGAGGGCCATGGGTTTTGGCCGAAAGAGTCCCCATGGCTTGAGTTTCCCTCTTGGCACTGGTGCAACAGGGCGAAGGCTCTGAATGTACAGAAATGGGTCAGTCTAGTGAGCGTTAATGACCTTTGTTTTCTGGAAGGACTTACATGAAGTTTCTCCTCTGTCCAGTCCACTATTTTCCCCAGTTCTGTCACAAAATGATCTCTTTGAGACCTTACAGCGCTCCATCAAACTTAGCTGAAATTGCCCAAAGAATTCAAAATAGCCCGAGGAGGATGGGGACATTATTTTGGGTCATGGTGGGAGATTCGAGGTGGGGCCCAGGAGAGGCGTGGTGGGAGGGGGCCAGCAGCAGGATGCTGGTGCCACTGCATCCTGGAGGAGAAATCTCAGTCCCTCTCCTCCGTCCTCGCTTTGGACCAGAGTGATGGATATTGGATGGGACTGCCCTCTCCTGCTGGCGTTCAGATGGATTAACTTCAAATTCCTGCAAATTCCTCTCCACCATCCTCTCAGCTCAAAGGATGTGGTCTGCTGGTTGCAAGGAAGGCGTTGCCATAGCTCCCTGGCTGCTTTTTCCAGCTTTTTGTGTCTTCTGAGCTCGGACACAACTCATTTCACCTCGCAGTGCCTCAACCCCCTCATCTGCAGACTCATCCCCTCCACAGTCACCATGAGCATCACTAAAATCCCCATTGTGCTGCTCCAAAACTCTTTGAAACCTCTATAAATATGTATTTTTAAGGGCTGAAAGGACTCTAAACTGAAAATAAGACACAAATTATTCCAATGCCTGAATTTTTTTTCTCAGCTAAAAAAAACCTATATAATAAATCAGTTATGCAGCCTGCTCTGATGATGATCTTGTGATGTATCACATTACGAGGACGCTGTCGCAGAGAACCGATGCTGCCACATCAGCTTGATCAGTTTCTCATCTGGAGATAACAAGCAGAAATGCCTGTTGAGGGAGGAATATTTATGACAGGAGAAATCCCATTTTTCATGGACATCAGGAGGGTCCAGCACGGCGTGGTTCAGATTCCACCGTGCTGCTAGTGTGATTCATAAATGAGAGCTAAAAGCAGGAACCTCATCCCTAAACAGAGTCCTAAAAAGGCAGCAGAAGCCCTGAGTGCAGGACTTTTCTGGGGCACTGCTTCGCTCTTAATTAATTAAGTTCAGGGTCTTACGGCCGTGTCACCATCAATGGGAAATTTCCCCTCCACAGCATCTTCCCCACCTGCATTTCTCTTCTCCTCTTCCTCTGGTATTTCCTTCCCCTTTCCCTCGCCATTCCCTCTCTGTGCACTAATTAAATTCCCACCACTGTGGGGTTAACGAGCTGGTAACTATAAAAAGTGTTTAATCTGCTTCTGTTCAGGAGAAGCTCAGGTGGCTTTGCTGGGGACGGAGGGGGCGAGTGCCCACGCATGCCTGACCCTGTAGTCCCGTTTGGGACTTCGGGCCAGCATGTCAATAATTTACTTACACACCTGATCTCGCCCATTTTTAGCAGCGTCTGCCAGCTCGGTGGTTGTGTCCTTTGGGTGACAGATAGGTTTGGACACAGAAGGAAAAAAGGCTGCGCTTAAGGGCACTCTTTAATTGGCTTTTCATTAAGAGAGCTTAGATTTCTCCACAGCAGAGTACAGTTAGAAATCAGCAGCGGGATGAGGGCCAGGCTGCAAATTCCTCCCAAAATGTGGGAGCTGCTGGGGGGCACAGTTTCGGTTCAGTGTCTTCCCTACAGGAGGATTTTTGAGGAACATCTCGGACAGTGATAGCAGCATCAGCGCTGACTTCAGGGATGATGGAAATGCCGCATCGGAGATCCGTTTCTGTGGTATTTGCTGACAGGAACACGCATATCCACTGATCTCACTTTACCATCTGGAGCCAGGAACTGGGTGGCCACTTTGAAACGACTCATCCCCAGAAGCAGAGATGCCTCATGCAGCCTTTTCCCCATGACCTCTTTCAAGCTGGTAAATTAAAATCATGATGCAGGACCACTGCTGCATTTCAGGCAAGGGCTGTCGGAGTAAAGCCTGGCGGGAAAGGATGCTGGAGCAGGTTTGAGAATATTTCATCATGTGTTCAGTACTTGGAAGGGTTAGGGATGGCCTGGGCACAGCAGAAGCAGCAGTACTCGGAAGCAGCAGTGTTTGGGTGCTATCCAGAAAGACCTAAGCTTGCACCATACAGCAGAGAGATACGATGAGAGGAAGAGGAACCCCAAGTCTAAGCTGCAGTAGATGGCAGCCTCGTAGCCCGTCTGTCCCTTGGGCGCTGCCAGCACCGTGCCCCGGGGTGGAGATGCCATCTGCTCTGCAGAGCAACCAGCACAGGACGGGGAGAGGAGCATCTGCTTCAGCACATGCCTGTATTTCCAGAGAACTCCACGTCTCCCGGCTCAGACAAGCTTCTAGCACTGTATTAATGCCAAAGGTGAGAAAAAAATTCTGTACACTCAACGTGGTATGAGGACACCCTCAGAAATCAGAAATCTGCAAATCAAAAAAGGACAGGAAGAGCATTTTCAACATACCAGCATCTTTCTTTCAACCTGAGAGGCAAAGGAAACGGCTCAAATACTCCTAACTCAGGAGAGAGGAAGACCTAGCTGTTTCTGAGAAACATACAGAAAGAAACACTTGAAAAAGTCTTTGTCTACATGCAACAGCCCCTTGGACACCGGGCTGCAGCATCAAACTGCACAGCTCTGGTCTGTCCCTGCTAGAAACCATCTCTCACATGCCAGCAGCAATGCAGTGTTATAAATCTGCCAGGAATGAGGGCTGGAAGTGTTCTCCAAGGTCATTTGGTCCCAACTGTACCATCACAGCAGCCTCATCATAGCAACCGGTGCCTGAACGGAGCAAATTCCACCTAAAAATTGGCCAGGACTTTTACCGCATTTCCTACTAAAAGACCCTTGTCTTTTAGTACTGAGACCCTTGTCATCTCCAGCCTAAATAGGGGCATGGCTGCTTCTTCCCACTTCTTCTCGTGCCACCATCATCCTTGATTGGACTGAGACCCCAAGCAACCCACCAGTCATGGGCTGGCATGAGCAAGAGGTGCGTTAGAAACATCAGGGGGTTCAATTCCAACCCCCTTGGCAGTTGCACCCATTTTACAGATGGAGAGACTGAGGCATGAGGCCGTCAATGTGACTTTGCCAGTGGCTTTAGTTACCACTGGGTTTCCAGGAGGGTGAGGCTGCTT
>NW_010195105.1:4946-6894 GCF_000695765.1 Mesitornis unicolor
CAGTCTGTATGCAGTGGTGGGGAGCAAAACCAGCTGAACTGAAGTGGGCCGGTTCCTGTGTGGTTCCCAGTGACAGCAAAACTCAATTCTTATTCTCCCAGTTTAGTCGATGTGGCAAATCTCTCTTTCTCCCCTTTCCTAGACATCATTTAACCTAATTAATCTGATTATCTGTACAATCTATCAGAAAAAGAAATCTTAATAGCTAGCTAAATGTGCTGAATTAATAGATACTTATTAGTATTCATTGTATTTATCACCATCTCGCTGTGCTGGAACTATGAAAACATAGGGGAAAAGAGTGATAACCCTCTCTTGAAGGGGTTCCTATATCTAAGCTTACTTGTTATGCATTGAGTTGCAGGACACGATACATGGGGTGGGAATCTGATTGGGTTTTATTCTTCATTTTCTTCTTTATCCTCCTTTTTAAATGATTCTCCATGTCTTGCAGCTGAAGACAGAAGAAAACCCCAAATCTCCCAGCCTTTCCACTCCAACCCCTGGACAATGCTTCCTCCTATAGGCTGTTGTGTTAATTTTCAGCATCAAAGATGCATGCTGCTAATTGCAGCAGCAAAATGCCACTTAAAGGCTGTTTTACTGGTGGATTTAACTAGAACTGGAAAAAATCCCTGTCATCTCCTGTCTGCTGCCATTGTGTCCCCATAGAGAGCACAAATAATATTTTTCTCCTTTTTTCCTCATTGTTTCCCTCCTTCTGAGCATCAGAAGTGCCATTCAGGCAGAAGCGAGCTGACGGACTCAGTATTTGAGGGAATTTGAGATGAAACGTGTGCTCCATCGCATCCCCTCCAGAGGAACGCACCAGGCGCCGGGCCAGAAGCACAGCAGCTGTCAAGGCCACAAAACTATGGCTAAGGAAGCATGAAAAAATGCTGAATGGGCATAAAATGGGAGGCAGGAATCTGGAGAAGCTCGCCGTAATTACCCTGCAGCACATCTGGCTGTAACTTGTGGCTTTACCCTCCATCACTGCTTTGCTAGGGGTCTAACTCCTGCTTCACCATGAAGTTGTCCCTCAAAACTGCTGCTCCGGCAAAAAAGCGTGACTCAGAATTTCCATTTTCTTGGAAAACTCCCAGCCAGCTCAGAAGATGGCCTGAGGCCACCACCTGAGCCTCCTCCCCTCACCCTTTACCCTTCATTGCCTCCTCTCTCATAAAGCTCATCCCTTGTGGCCGAAAAAGCCTTGGCACCGTGTCCGACCCACGGCAATGCCAATGGCGGCAACTGGATGTGGCACACAAGGACAGGGGGGACGTCCCAACGCGAGGGGGACACGGTTTGTCACCCTCTGGCATGGCATGGACCTGCTGTCAGGCAGACCAGCTCTTGTCAGGGTTTAACACTGGCTTAATGAGCAGAAGACAAACTCTATGAGTGAAATGTTGAATATTTCATGGAAATGGTATGCTGCAAAACTCATTTTCCCGTTAAGTAGTTTTAAGGCAGATGTTATCTTTTAGTCCAAAAGGAGTGGTGGCGTGGCTGGGAGATGCATTGGGTCATGGCCAGAGAATTTCCACCAGCCCCATGGATTAGAAGTGGGGTTTTAATTGAAAAAAAAACCACCCCTCATATACTGTCATAGTCCCATAAAGCACAAGAAGCAGCTGTTACCCGCTCTGGAAATCCTTAAATCAGAACCCACCAGGGATTTATTTTGGGTGCAGAGGGAAATCAGTGCTCACTTGCCCTGTCCTTTTGTCTTTCCTTGGGGAAAGGAGCCATGGAGGCTTGTGCTGGCTCTCGGGAGCCTATTTCGCTCCATTAGTGTTAAATTAACGACAGGTTAAGATTAGCTGGGGTTTTTTAAATGTGGGTAAGATGACACATGCTCACAGACTGCTGACAAAAGCATCTCCGAGGCAGAAGATCTCTGGAGAAATAGAAAGTTTAGCTTTAAATCCAGCTCTTTGTAAAG
>NW_010195105.1:6908-9945 GCF_000695765.1 Mesitornis unicolor
GTCAAAGGACTGGGATATATATATATTTATTTCACTCCCCATTTTGCAGGTGGGAATTTAGTGCCAATGAGCAGTTTATCTTCCAAAGAGATATTGCATGAGTAGGTATTCCACTCTGTGTGCAGCCTGGGACTGATTCCCCAAATGGGCATCGTTGGCCACAACGAGTACCCGATGCTGCTGCAGGGAAGAGAAGAAAAGTGCTGTGAGATGGGAGGAAGACGGACACAAGGCACATCCTCCTGAGGACATCCATGGAGGTCTTGCAGATCATGGGGGACATATAAGACCCATAAGTCTGTCTTCTGAGATGGTCCAGAGATGGGTAAATGCCCTGCTCGGGCTCATTCAGTTCATTGTTTGTGTCTACTTGAGGGAAAAAAAGAAATGTGTGGAAAAAAAAGAAGAAAAAGTGGGTCTGTAAACTAAAGACGGGCTTATTTGTTCTGCTGCCAGCTGCGATCTATAGCAGCAATGCAGTGCTCACTGTGCTGGAGATAAATCAGGAGGAAAGGGAAGGGCGTGGGAGGGAAATCAGGCACTGGGAGGTACCAGGGATGTCTGCAGGCCCAGGCAGAACCTTTTGGTGTTTCCCAGCACCCTCTAGTGGGGTCTCCACAAGCATCCCCTAAAACACAGGCCTGACGGGATGATGAGGATGGGCAGCCCTTGCACCCATGGGTGACTTGGGGGTCCATGCAAGAGCTCACCCAAGTCTGCTCACCCTGAAGGGTGAAGGTCCTCATCCAAAGACACGAGGCACAGATCGGTCACGTCACCTCCAGCACAGAAATTCCCAAATTCTGCAGCTTCCCCGTGCATGTTCCCTTTCTATCTGCAAAGCAAGAAACCTGTAAGGATCAAAAATAATCCTGCAGGAATTTGTCACTAAAGAATGTGGGTCAAAACACTTCCCCACTCCTTCCCATAACAAAGCAGTGCCTCATTTTGCCTGATTTATTTTCTCTATGGGCAGCAAATGCACCACGGTATGCTATCTTCCTGTGCTAGATCAGTCTGTATATTGATGTCATTGATGACATCAGAGAAGATGCTGCCCATGCCTGGATCACGGGCACCCATCCCAGCCCTCCTGGGTTTTTCTTACACACACACAGGTTTGGTTTCATAAACCCTGGTGCCATTTGTCTGACCAGAATCCTGAGGCAGCAAGATCCCCGGGGCAATTTTGTGTGGTCCCCAAAAAAGATGTCACTTTGTGTCTTTTAATGCTTTGCCTCTTCGTCCACAGAGCGGCCTTTTGTTCCCGAGCTGCAGCGCTGAGCACCGCTGCCAGAGCGACCGACAAATAACTCCCAGAGGTTTTATGGGGTGTGGGACAGAACAAATGACCTCTCCTAAAGTATTGGTTTTTCTTTCATAAATCTTGATTATGCTGCTATATCCTTTGCAGACATATGAAACTGCTCTGAACCCAGCTAAAAATGCTGGGGTTTCTGTTTGTTTGTTTTTATTTTAACCCCAGATGTAATCCCTCTTTGGGAAAGATGACAGAGCAAAGCTGCACCATGCATGTGTGCAAAGGCCAGCCCTGCAGGGCAGCCGGCTGTGCAGAAATCGGCTTTTTGGGGTCTGGACACCCGTATTCCACTCAGATCAGCAGAAATACGTGGAAAAGTTACAGAATTCATAAATCTGAGAGCATCAGAGGAAATCAATGGGAACCTTTGCGCTGACCCCAGCTTGAACTCATGGAGTACCACAACATCCCAGAGCTTTCTGCAGCCTGGTTTCACCCAGAAGAGCCTGGGAGAGGTAATTTCTCAGTCTCTTTATGTACTTTACCAGTTTTACCCCAGAAAATGGAGAGGGAGCATTCATAGATCCCACATGCAGTTGTGCACTACTGTGAACAGGGAAGAAATCAGCTTGAGCTCCAACATGGTGCCCAAATTTATCTTGGTGTTCAGGAAAGCAAATAGAGAGCTCAGGACAAATGGCCACCTTGATTTACTGGGGAGATTAAGAGCACATTAGAGGAGCAAGAAAAATTCTTCATAAAAAATGAAAAAGGAGCAGGCGGGTGGAAAAAGCAGCCAAGACGAAGCTCAGTGAGTTATCTGGGGCATGTAAGAAAACCATCGGCCCAGCAAAAATGTGAGAAGAGAGCACAGGAGGTGAACACAGCAGGGGAAACCAAGGCATTATGTTTTATTAATCACACTATTTCATGTTTAAATAGTGTTGTCTCACTAAGATGGGTTGATGCATGCATTCCTGTCTGTATGATGTAGTCACTGTGGCTGGGCAGGAGTGAAGTCCAGCAGAAAGGTGACAAAAAGCTCATCTCTGACCATGGAGATGACCATGGGCTAGGGCTTCTCCATATACATCCATAATATGGTCTATCCCATGGCATATATATCCATGATATGGTCTATCCCATGGTATACCCATCCATGATATGGTCTATCCCATGGTATACCCATCCATGATATGGTCTATCCCATGGTATACCCATCCATTATATGGTCTATTCCATGATATATGTCCAAGGGGATGTTTTTCCATCATCTGCAGCAAGGAGGCTGAAGAAAACCCACAGCAGGAACAGGAAGGATGGGGACCCTCCATCCATGCACATCTGACAGTCCAGAGTAAGTCCATCCTGAGGAGTCCTGGTTGCCACCTCTTTTTTAGGAGCAATGGCAGGAGATGTCCATTAAACACTGAAATGGTTGGGTATTCTGGGAATGCAGGCTGTTTAAGGACCAAAAAACCTAAGATTTGACATCAAATGGTGGCTACAAGTCCCCACGGCAGAAAATGAAATAGCTTAAATCCTCTGCTGCGCCCTGCGGCACAAACAGCATTCTGTTCCCTGGTTTGGGAAGGAAGCGAGAAGCAAACTCCTGCAGATTGCAAATTTCGGTCAGGGAGCGGCAATCAGTCACCCCAGATTGTGTGTGCGTTTGATTCCTGCCGCCTGGATGCTAAAATAATCAAGTTATTACTGCATTTGGAATTGGATGGTAAAAATAATGCAAGGCATGCTGCATTCTCACACTTCTCTTTC
>NW_010195105.1:9990-10419 GCF_000695765.1 Mesitornis unicolor
TTCTCTTTGCATGAAAACTGCTAGAAACACCCCTGTATTTTTAAAAGTAATTCATCAGGGCTATGCATTTGCAGCAGTCGACATTAATTGGCCGCTTACATCACCCTCTCAGCTTCTCCATCCTGTTTGCAGGTGTGGGCAGGCAGCGGTTGCTTTTTTCAAGGCTTGTTTGGGTTTTTCTCCCTTCCCCAGCCTTCAGAAGATGAGAGGTGCCCTCTGCTCCAAATGAAAGCTTTGGTTCCTCAGCATCTACACCACAGGACTCAAGGGAAATAATCCTGGGGACTGATCTGTCTGGGCACAGGTGCTGCAGAGCGGCTTTCTGCCTGGGTGAAAACTATAGAACTCCTTTCCTCTTTTATTCCTTATTTTATTATTGTTTAGTTTACTTTACTTTAGTTTTTATTATAGTTTATTTTATTTTCATTA
>NW_010195106.1:0-231 GCF_000695765.1 Mesitornis unicolor
AATGGGGGTGCAAAGCAAAACACGAGGGGGTAAAGCCAAAATTTGGGTGCAGAGTAAAAAAACGAGGGTGCGAATGTCAAAGTTTGGGTGCAAATGCCGGAATTTGGACGCTGAGCAAAAAACGAGGGTGCAACCGCCAAAATGTGGGTGCAGAGCCGAATTTGGGTGCTAAGCCCAAATGTGGGTGCGGGGCCGAAATGGGGGTGTGGAGCCAAATTTGGGTGCAGACCC
>NW_010195106.1:518-771 GCF_000695765.1 Mesitornis unicolor
GTGCAGAGGCCGGGGGGGGGGCGAGGCTGACCCGCGGGCGCAGGGCGAAGGCGCTGGAGCAAACCCAGAGCCCCGGAGCGGAGAGAACGCGGCGCAAGGTCGGAAACAGAGGGGAAGATGGCGGCGCAGAACCGGAGCGCGGGCACGGGGAGAAAGGGGTGCGGGGCCAAATGTGGGTGCGGGACCGAATTGTGGGTGCGGGGCTGAATTTGGGTGCGAAGTCGAATTTGGGTGCAGAGCCCAAATGTGGGTG
>NW_010195107.1:0-230 GCF_000695765.1 Mesitornis unicolor
CCTGGCAGAAGGTAAACCCGCCCCTGTGGGGGACACCCTTAGATCATTTCCCTCCGATAAAAAAGGTGGACCCAGGGACGGCATTGTGTCGGTGCTCGTGTGGGGCGGTTTCTCTCCGGGGTTTCAGCGGGAGCTTGGGGAAGGGAAGGCTGGCTATCGGATCCCCCCAGACCAGTGCCAGCCGCGGCTCCCCCCCCCCCGCGGGGGCGGGCGGGGGCGGCCGGGTTCCT
>NW_010195107.1:342-11156 GCF_000695765.1 Mesitornis unicolor
TGTTTGGCTGCACAAGCCTTTTCCAGTCTGCTGTTCCCACTTGTGACATTCTGAAGTTTCTCCCTATGAAAAGTTAAATTCTGCTTTATCAGTATTGCAGGATCTTAACGAATTCTCTCATTTGTTTCGACAGTAAGTGTGAGCAGGCTTATTACAGAACTGATACAAAACACTTGCAGTCTAGCCGAGCGATTGCTACTTTGGTAGAAGCTATAGTCTCTTTTTTTTCCCCCTTTATCCCAGTGGGTTGCAGATTAGTATGTGTTATTTAAAAAAAAAATAAAATGCCAAAACTACACATACATAATTTTAGAAAACCCTTCTGCTGTCCTAGATTAATTAGGAGTAAGTGAATTTAGTAAGTATCTGTCAGTGACCTGCTTGACTCTTGTCTTGGGACACTCATGGAAAACTGTCAATGAGATTTTATTTACTAATAAAAGAATTGCATAACAGCATATGAACCAGAGTGAAAGAGCATTTGAGTAGAACAGGGCTTGGTATGAGCTCAGGGTTCCCTTGAGTTGAAGCCAAGCTCAGTGCCAATAAGTCACTATGCAGTAGCAGACGTCCGTCCTTCCAATCTCTAGAAAATATTGGCCCTCTGCTATTTTCTTCCCTCTTCCAAGAGTACATCTGCTAGCAAAGCAATAACATGCTACTTCCTCCCCTCTTCCCTGAACCAAGACATGGAAAACATCAAGTGGAAAAGAAACTGGACGGGAGGCTGCTGGTCTCCTGAAGCAATATAAGCATTTCATAAGAAAATGCACTTGGTTGCCACATCTCTCTTTTGTTTCTATTTGTATTTTCCCCACTATGTTACTTTTCTTCTCCCCTTCTCTGATTTGGAGTTTGTGCCTCTTTTGGAGGAGAAGCAGTGCCTGGAAAGACATGAAAGCTAAGTTATTGGGCGAGATGTTGGTGATTTCTAAATCCTACTGCAACAATACCCTAATCACATTCCTTTTGAGGACTGATTGTGGGCTAGTTCTTTTTGCACAGGGATAATACTTGGAATAATTACAGAGAAAAAACCAAGCAAAACTAGAACAAATCAATCCACAGTTTTAGTGCCTTGCTTAGTGACAGAGATGGTAGACTCCTGAAAATCCCAAGGTGGGAGCATAGCAATTCATAACATCTGGGGTTATAGATTCAAGTGACTGGCTCTCCTGCTGTGTGTGTACTTCCTGCACATTTGAGAAGCCTGTTCTCTTGGCTGCATTCCTTGGAGTTGCTGTGTAGGTGCCTGTGAATGCACATGCGTGATAGCTCTGAATTTGAGGTAGCTTAGGGCTTGTTTTTGGAATTGTCAGTCCTTGCTGCTATTCACATTTTGAGGGTCATCTAGTAATGCACTTTTAGGGTATAGAGGAAGTAGTGCAGATAGCTGTAATTCAGGTATACATTAGAGCAGAGGTTACTGTGATCAAACTGCCAGAGGGAAATATGAGTCCGGTTAAGCGTAAAAGCAATTGTTGGTGTCCACTGGCACTAGTTACCAGTGCAGGTATTTGTGGAGGACTGCTGAATTGGAAGTACACAGCAGTGAAAGAAAGCATCCTCCCCTCCTGTTGCGATCCAAAAGAGACTGGCCAGTAATGCCTTGATGGTGGGAGTTGGTGCACTGAACTTGAGACCAGATCTGTAGGAGAGAGCCTCTGAGCTAATGGTAGTGCATTTGCCTGGGAAGTGTGAGATCTTGACTCAAATTCTTCCTCTGCAGGCAGATCTTGCATTTTAGATAAATGCTGTAATAACTTACCTATATTTTCTAAAGCTGCCATAGTCTTGTTTTGATTTTGTGCCTGGAAGCCATTGCTGGTATTCAAAATAACTGTAAAACAAGACATATGGGGTTTTTTTCACCTGAATCTATAGGGTTGATGAGTAAAGAGGAGAACTAAGTTTGTTCAGTCAATACAATATAGAAAGAATTTGTACACTGCTCTGTTGATGGCTGTATCTTCAGTAGCTGGGGATGTTCTACTTCTTCCCTCATAACTGCTGAGAGACAGAAAGCTACTATTGGTTACTGGAGATGTCTGGATTGCCAAAGGTAGTGGGACACTAAAAAATTACTTGATTATCACCAAGATGTAGATGTTTATCTTGCAGATGTTGTGCTAGTTTATAGCATTGATATCTTCTATCCTGGAAGACTATCTGAATTCCTAATGCTTTTTTTTTTGAGGTGTGGAAACACATCCAAATCTCTTTCCATTTTTGCGTAAAGTTTAAAAGGTACTGCGTTTTCATCAGCTAAAATATTCTCCCAACCCAAGAAGTTGGAAGCTTAATAGGAGAGTTGTGTTGGGTATTTCTAAACTACAGCAATTTTCAGTAGGATAGACTTCCAAGACCTTTCAGAGTGTAAGGGCAGAGTTCATGGGAGTGGGGCTTGGCAAGTGTCTTAGCTAAATTAAACTTATGTTCCCATCTTCCTAACTCCTGCCCTAATAGATGACTGTTCTGCCTTGGGCTGTTTCAGAATAATAATTGATAAAGTCGTGGATATGCATCTTCATAGATTTAACGTTACATCTGTACAAATTGTGATGTTTGCCCATTCTGAAAGGCATCTAGTTGAATAGTTGATACAGAGTATTTAAGAAGGGAGTAAGAATAAACAAGTACTAGCTGTTGTTATCCATATGGGTTTCTCATTTAAGAAATGACATTTGACATGTGGGACTCTGCGTCATTTTTCTCTAGTTGTAGCTGGATGCTTCAGTTCCAGTCTAGCCCTGTTAGACTGATCACTGAACATGAAAAAGTCTTCAGGACTGCAGTGTATCGTATGTATGATCAAACCAGAGAATATAGTCTCAAAATTGAGAGGCACACAAGGGGGACGTCTTTTTGTTTTAGAGACAGGAAAATTGAAAGCAGAGAAAGACAGCGGTATGTCCCAATTCATGCAGCAAGTCTTTTTTTCTTTTACTGTGCTCTTCAGTGAGCTGGATGTGTGTTGACAGACACTTCCAGACAAAAGAGCTGGAGTAAGAACAGAGTAAAGTTGTGTGTAATGAGTGAGTGACAAATTTGCCTGGACTTCAGTTGAGCTAGAATTTTGCCTGAAGTGCTAACATGCCAAGTAAACAAATCAGGAAAATGTCACATTTTGATTTTTCTCTAATCTTCTCCTGTAGTTCACTGTGTCTAAGACCTTGTTGATGCAGGCTTTCTCCTAGATGTCTAGAAGTGATTTTGAAAATGCCCTTTAACAAAGTGCATGTACCCCCACGTTAACAGTCTTGCCTGGGTTTGTATGGTTGTGTAACATCCAAAAAGGCTAGTAGTGCTTCAGCTGAATCTGCTAAAAATGAAGTTTAACATTTGCAAATTCTGAATATCAAAAGGAAGTGTAAGAGTAGAGAGTTGATGCAAATCGTTCTGGAGAGAGAAGCAGTAGCTGTAGATTTGTTAGTGATGCAGTATCTATGGAGCTCTAACTCTGGGGCTCAAATGCTTGAATTTGTACAGTTCAGCACATCCTTGCCAGTGATTTGTGAACAGATAGAGTGAGTGTACTAAGTTACCCGGGGCCCTTGCTATCTCTGTCTGATTCTATTTAGAGTGGGATTAACTGTATATAAATCACTCCCACTCTTGAGTAGTACTTGGGTTTCTCAGTGCATTTTTCAGTGTGTTTTCATGAGTAAGTAATAGTTGATTAACCATGCCAAGAATTGTCTTTATAGGTGACATTAATTAAAAAAAAAAATCTGTTTCATTTGACATTTCCTGTGATGGGAGGATGGGTTACTCGACATGGAAGAACTGAGCTGTGCTGATAAAGAGTGGGGAAATGTTCCCATTGCTTTTGGTCACATCATACATGCTTCCCTGCCATGGACTGAGAAATAGCAAGAGTATGCTCAGCTGGATGGAAATGAGAAGGTAGTCAGAGATGAAGTGTTGAGTCGCCATGTATTTATTTTTTTTTAGGACAGCATGGGCTTACTGCATCTGTGTGAACAGCCTAAGAGGCTGGGCAATGGCTAATGCCTCCGGCTGGTCCTGTGGCTTTGGCAATACTTGAGTAGAAGCTTGGGTTTGGGCATGTTCTTGGAAGTGGAGAGTAGGTCAGGGAAGCTCAGGCATGTGGGTGTTTGAGAAGTTGGGTACTGAAGGTGGGCAGCAGAAGAGATGGTGGTAGTGTGGATGCCTCTGGCTGCTCTGCAACACTGGCTGCTGCAAAAGCTTGTGCTTCTGGGTCAGAACAGGGCTTGTGGTTTACAAGTGATCATCCAGAGGATGAATGCTGATGGTGTGCTTTGGAAGAAGACACTTTTGGGGCCCTTTATTTTCCCCTGTGAGTGCATGTGTATGCAAACGAAGGAGATATAAGTGTATGGCAGCAGCAGCAGCGGCATTCCAGACCTTTTCTTTTTCCCTTTCTTTATGTTCCCTGATCTTGCATGGAGTTTCTAGTTCTTTTCTGTAACCTCACAAGGTGGAAAAAAAAAAAGTATTTTTGGGAGGGGAAAGGGAAATTTGTTGATTACATGAAGCATGCTTTGCTGCAGAAGGGAATTGTCTGAGACTGAGGGTTCTCAGGGTGGTCTGAAAGAGGTTGAAAATATTTGACACTTAAATTAATTGAATTTGGCACTAACCAGCAAAAGGGTAACTGTAACTGGAATGGACAGTATACGTAGTGTATGGCTTTACTGTAAACTTGTAGTTTTACTTAGTAAAACTAAGGCTGTTTTACTGTTGCAACATTGGATATCTGGCCGTTCAAGGAGGTAATTGTAACATTGTTTGAAAGGCCTTGCACTGATTTTACTGCAATTTAGCAAAAGGAAAAAATCCTACAGTATTGTTGTTTACTGTGGTTTGCACAAATCTCACTGTAAATCACTGGGGAAGATTATCCTAATCCATTTCCTACATTTAAACCTAAAGATTATATTGTGTATTAAAACACAGGTTCAGTGAAATTGAGGCCAAAGAATACCACCACTTCAATGTCTCTTGTTTTAACTAGGTAGGTTTACCGCCAGCATAAAGATACTTTCTATGGCTTGTACTCCTGTAAGCTATTTCTTAACATTAAGCTGAAGGAAGATGAGAGAGAGGACTGGATACTTAATTTTTGAGCTAATGGTTAAAAGCATTTGATCAGTTTGATCAGATTTGAGAATCCCTGGAGTTAAGCACTTTTCTGCTGCTAACTTGCTGCAGCTACAGAATGACAATGCTCGGTATTTATTGTCACATTTGTTCTGAAAGTGGAGAAATGCCACTATTAGTAGGCATTGTTTCTTGTTAATACCTGTAATTCATTGCAGAAATACTGTTTTGAAGTGCCATGATGCTCCCTGGTGAATTTCTAGTAGTAATTTCCTATCTTGTAAAGCAGGAGTGTATTCATGGTGCTTCCTTTATCCCCCCTCGGGCAAATTAACAGTTGCCATAAAGCTCTGCTGAATCAGGATGCTGACCTCTTTTTGCATCAGTTCCAATAATTACACCCTTTGAGAGGTGACTTCTTCCTTTGAACAGTGCCAAGAAAAGGCAGCCCTCACTGCTTCATGGGTTTTTATCTCTACAGCTGAAGGATTATGGGCTTTATGATGCACAAACTGTAATCTTAATGTTTCTGTTTAACCATCTCTTATGCAAAAAATACAGATGTGACAAACACTAGACTTGGAATACTGTTTTTGTGTGTTTGTGCATGCTTTTTTAATTATGCGGAGGACTTGAGTTTCACATTCAGCGTGTAAAATGCACTTATGCAAGAGGTGAAGTATCTTGTGGGGGAAAATGTAAGTTGGCTTCTAATAGAAACACAGGTCACCTCCCTTCTTCCTTCCTCAAAAGGGGATAAAGTAGGAGTGCTCGCAAAGCTTGTTAATTAGACTGTTTTACAGGTTCCTTACAGAAGAGGATCCAGCTTTGCAGCTGTTCTGTGCGTATACCTACAAGGAGCTGTCATCTCCCCATAGCCCTGTAGCTGAGTACTTTGTCTTCCATGGGAGCTATAACAAATCTTTCTTTCCTGGGAGCCAAAAGTGCTGAGGGGGTGGGTAGGAGTAAGACAGCAGACAGTATAGCAGACAATTCTTCGGCTATCTGTATGTGAGGAAAGGTTTCTTGTTTTCAGTTCTTCATGCACAGTATTTCTTTGTATTTTATTAACTGGTCTAATTAAATGGTTTACCATTTTTTAAAATAAAATATGTTTAACTTCTAAAATAGAAAGTCCTGTTAAGTTTGGATTTTTGGGGGACATTGTATGATGTTTCTCAACTTTTAAAGTTCCTTTAAATTGTGGTTTTGCTTTGGTTTTCCCAAAACTTTTTTGTAAAGTTTGGGGTTTTGTCCTCCGTTTATTTATTTATTTATTTATTTATTTACTGATGTGGTATGTAAAGAAGGCTAGATAAGTGTAATGGCATTTGTCTTGTCTGTACCCTGGACTTTCTGGTCTTTGCAATGATCATCATCCTTGATGTTGCTAGAGAATGATTTAAGAGATTATTTCGCACTTGCTGAAGTTCAGTCTTCTTTCCAGTGCAGGTTATGACAGCTGTTATGCAACTTAAACACTTTCTCCAAAGTTTGGGTAGGTGTAGCAGAAATAAAGCGATATACTTCTTTCAGAGGAACTTAAAATAGTTACTTTTTTTTGATTGTTCAGAACTTGTGCTTTTTAAATTTTTTATTTTCTTACTATTATACAAATACTCCGTTCAGCCCAGGAAAAAGCTGAGAGATTGTCTCTTAAGCCAGGGAGTTAAAAGCTTCTGCTTTTTTTTTTTTTTAATTTTCTCTCTGCATGCTGAAGAGTTAAACAAAATGTCACAAGCTCATTCTCCTTGAGATGGAAAGCAAGAACTTAAAATAAAACTCCTTGTTCGTATACCTGAAAGCAGTCAAGAATCTGATATGACTTTAGAATGACTGTTTAATTAGACTCAAGAGTCATTTAATTAGATTTAATGCTATTTTGACAGCACACAGAATTACCCCATCCAGATTACCCGCTGGACTTGTGTGTTCTGTGGGAAATGTATTTGTGTGTATGTAACGTATGGGATTTTTTGTTTGTTTGGGTCTTTTTGAAGACATGTACTTGTGTTTGTCTTAAGTGGCTGTCAGCTAAGTATCTGGTTGAGCTAAATGACATGTTTACTTAGCACTAATAGCTATTTCTGAATGGTACTTAGCATTGCACCTTGTGGAAGCATTCATATATATTGAATGTTGCATTTTAAAACTCAGAGTGATCGTGTAGAACATAGCAGCTTGCTTCATAATAGTGAGAAACTTCCTTTTTATGAAACTGTTAAATCTCACTTCATTTATCGAACTGAAATCTACTGTTTCTGAAGAGTAATGTGAAATGTTAGTGACCTTGCATGAACTATTTGAAGTTAGGCACCATTCCTCATTTCAGTTATTTATCTGGCTAGACTGGTAATATTTTTTTCTCCTTTTTTTTTTTCTAGGGTGGAGGGAGAAGGAGGAAGTTTATACAGCTGAACATCCTTTACTTTAAACTGTTCCTTCAGAAGGAATTTGTATAGCAGCTAAAACTTGTAGATGAAAGAGGCTGGCAATTCCAGTGAGCGTACTGCAAAACTAGAAATTAGGAATATTTTTGCATAGATGGCTTTGCCCAGTCCAGGTGTGTGTTGCTCATTCATCGAGCTTTTCTGCTGTGCTCTAGGAAAAAACATATTGCTATGCTACTTTATCATGCTGATAGCCATTACATTTGTTTTGGATTGGCAATGTGTGGCATATTGAAGCTTTCTATAGGAAGCTTTTCCCTAGGTACTGGCCTCGTGTTCCCCTGTAAGATTTTGTATCTTCTGTGTAATGTTAGTTGCATATGGTTGTGCAACTGCTGCTTTTCTTCACTTGAAAGGGAGGAAGGGGGAACATGACTGTGATACTGCACCATCGAATTAAAAACAGCTGTGACTTCAAGAATACGCATGTAGTTTCTTATGGGAGAGAGTATAAAACAATTATTCCAGTGATAACCTCTGTTCCTACTCAGATATTCTATCTACTGTATTGTGTTGAGCTGTCCTACTGTGTGTCATGCATGGTTTAAGTGTAAATTTTAATTGGTTAGTCTTGTACATACAATATTGGTGGTACTTCTGCTACCACAGTTGTAGGATAGTGAAGTTTTAATGAATGACTTTCCATACTTATAACTGCTTTTCCCATTTTACAAATGGCTGCCCTGATGGTAATGTGAAAACAGGCAATAGGCAAAGAAAGCTACTACACGTATGAACATGCTGGTGGTCTAATTATGTCAAGAGGTAGCTAATATAACGTGATACACACTTGAATTTTTGGTAAAGATTTGCTCTATTCTCATGTGGTCAGATTTAGGCTTGCTTTTAAGTTTGGGAGAAGTAGAAAGCTTCCATTAGCTGGCTGTTAATCTTTTTCAGAGCTGGAGGGCTAAATTCTCAAAGGGTGATATAGGTATGCAAATTCAATTCAAACTTGGCTGCCAGTGAACTGAATGCTATCAAGTTGGAATCTTATTTTTCTTTCTTTTTTGTTTAGATATTGAAGAAGGATAAAAAGCTCCTTAAAGGTTTGGAAGTTTGAATGTGATCAGCATGAAGAGCTTAAAAGCAAAGTTCAGGAAGAGTGACGTAAGTATTTCTGCTCGGTTTGACTGCTGGTTTACATGCCTGAAACAAGTTCTTCACTCCTACCTTGATAAGGTTGTAGGTTAATGAATTACAGAGAAGAAAACCTTTTTCCAAGCACAAAGGCAACAGCTGAGTACAGTATGGAGTAGGCTGTTTCTATTCGGAGTGCAATTCTCCCTTATGCAAACTAACAGTATTTCACTACCTTGCTCCCTATAACTGAATAATGTACATGTGTGGGGTCTGCAGAACTTTTGTTAGATGGTGCTGGTACCCAGGCTGAAACTTTGTTCCAGGTACAAGATTAGTAAGGACTTTACTACCCAATCATATTTCTGTCTAAGCATAATACCATTCTTATCAGTGTAGTGTTTGAGCACTTAACAAAATGCCTCCTTAGTCTGTTGCAGGGTTTCTTTGTCAGCAAGAATACAGGAACCAGCTGTGCAATTAAGGCAGCTGTAGGCTTATCAGTTCTAGTGCAACAGCAGTGGTGGATGTGAGGCTTGAGCAGTGAAGATGACAGACATAAATATGACGGTCCTCCAGGAGACTCGTCAAAACTGCATTTAGAGAGATGTTAGGCCCAGGCTTGAACTTGTACAGTAAGCATACTTCCCTTGGAGCAGCAGAACTGCTGTAGTCCAGTTCTGTTCTTGTCTTTCTTTTCCTACCGTTACTCATCCCAGCTTCTTGTCATGCACTAATGTTAATGCTTATTTGGTAGGGCAGTGAGCAGCCAGTGAAATAGTGACTGTGCTTAATTGACTTTCTAGATTTTATGTGGTGTTTGTAACAAATATCCATGATCTGTGAATGAAATGTTCAATCCTTCATCCTAAATTTGTGTGCTGCTTTGAAAGAATTGATGTATTGTTTGTCATGGCCAGGTTCCTGCTGGTGTTTGGTAGAGATACATTAGATTCTTCAGAAGTTTTGATGTTTGGTGACGCAATTACATGTGGCATTCAGGAGTAGTACAGGCTGTGCTTTGATGCAGAGATGGTCTTATGGTGCACCATTAGAGTGGTGTCTTTAGCTGGCTTGTAATGCATTTCAGTAGCTGTGAAGAAGGTAGAGGTGCTATTGTGGTGTAATCTGCAGATGTGCTGGTTAGGGCTTAAAAATTTGGTGCAGCTGCTTTATTGGCTTCCTAGCAGCAGCACTAGTGGATGCTCTACTCCTTCAGTTTAGCAAGAGCTCTTTCTGAGAAGACCGCTTTTGCTTCTGTAAATGAGTGAAATATGTCAACCAACTTTTGGGAGCAGAGGGAGAAACTTAACTCCTTAAGCAGTGTTTGGCTTTTGCTAGTTATCAGACTGAATCAGCCAGTGGCACAGTGTCTTATGCCACTCCATAACAAATAAAAGTAATGTCACAAATCTCTAGTGTCTCATCTAACAATGTGCCATTCAGTTTAGAACAACTAGAATTTTGGGGTCAGACATTGTTCCTCCTGTTGCAGTGAGAAGCAGCAGTTGCTATTTTGAGTTCACCTACATGTGTAAAACTTTTTATAACCATCTGCTTGAGTAATGAGAACAGTCCCTTGGCTAACAGATGAACACACTTGGTATTATGGAAGTTAGGTGTGCCCGTGTGTTGGGATGACTTCATCCACACTTTTATGCTACTTGGCTGGGCTGCTGTTCTAGAGCAAAGACGAAGTGACACGTGTGATGCAACTAGATCTTGCTGTAGCTAGTCCACCCACTGTTATAAATTGCAGTGGCTTATTACTTACTAATCTACCCTCGATAACTCGCTCATGCCTCTCCCCAAAACCAAGTGCAATCTGAAAGTAATTGCTGTTTTGATACTGTTGCTGTCTGCTGGCTGGAGACAAAGTTGACCACAAAGGATTTTTCCGGTACCTAAAATTTAGATATGAAGCTTTAAGAGCACAGCAATCTAAATCTGTGACACTGTGGTTTCCTCTGTTTTGAAGCCAAACCTTAAGGGCATAATTCAAAACAGCCAAAACGAGCTGTCCTATATTTTGTGCAAGATAAGCAAGGAAAATTACTCTTCTATTTCATTTCCAGAACCTGCCCTTAGCTGTAATTTATGAAGAGGAGGTGGCTTTAATTTGAATTAGTCTTATTTGTATCTTAATTTATAAAATGTGGTAACTGCTTTTGGACTGGGGATAAGGGTAAAGTCAGCAGG
>NW_010195107.1:11187-30042 GCF_000695765.1 Mesitornis unicolor
CACTTTTTTTCTCATCCCAGCTCCCTTGTGTTTCTTTCTGGAGGAAATCTTTGATGCTTTGTTTTGTAGAACTGAAGGTGTCTTGGAGGAAGGTACAATACCCTTCTATTTAGGCTCCCTGTTAGCATAAAAAAAATAGGAAGAGGAGGAGGAGTAGGAATAAGTCTTCAAGGTGTGTGTGTGAGAAACAGAAATGACACAAACACTTCTCCAGCAGTAAGGCTGATAAGGTGAAACTGCATGCTGGAATGAAGACTGCGTAGGAAACTTCACTGATGTATTAAAGCTCTCTAGGCTCTTCTGGAGTGGCTGAATTGAAAGTGGGCACAACACCTGATAGTTATGCATATGTTTCTGTGTCCCTGCTGTGAGGCTTTTCTTGGTGCTGTAGCTGTGCCAGTCTTGCAGCTTGCAAAAGAGATATCCCTGTTCCTACTTCTTTCATCTCTGCCCCTCTGGTTTTGAGGGAGTCTGACCCTACAGTGAGCCAGTTCAGGGACATAAAGTAATGGAAAATTACTTTGTGGGGTGAGTTTTAGCTGGTTAACTCCCTGCTCTGTCTCACTGTAGGGTAAGCTCTGAGGGGAGGGGTGAAAGTAGGAGGAGCAGCAAGACATCCCTTTCTGCAGCTGTTGCTTGGTTTAGCTGCATTGTCAAATTGCATCCTGAGATTATTGGCCTGAAAGTTGCAGGGCTGGGCATGCCAGCAAAGCTGTTGCAGGAACACACAAGTAAATAAGGATGCTAATTCTGGTGTTTAGCAGCATTGATATAATCCACAACTGAGAGATGGGAGCATGACTCTTTGATGTGAGAATGACTCTTCACTTTGTACTTTTGCTGCTCAGCTTCCCTGTCACCCGGTTCACTCTGTGAATGCAGGCAGCTCCATTAGCTGGAGAATCCTTTTTTCCTTGACATACTTAATCACTGTGAAGTCCTTCCTGGGGGTGTCTGTTGCCATGTCAACGTGTGTATTTGGTGTAGAGGAATGAGATTTATTGCTCTGTCACAAAAGAGTGTTGTCAAAGTGTGATGTGTAGTTACAGGAGGATGCTTGTGGACTAGAAATCCGTGAACAGGATGCGTAGGTGGGAGCAAATTCTGAGGCTGGAAGCTAAGTAGTGGATGTGCATGCTTCAAGAGTCTATAGACAGAACAACCGAAATCGCACTTATATCTTGACAAGGCAATGAGAGTTTTCTGCCTAAAATGCTGTATTTTTTTCCACTCTTCTCCTTGCATTTTGCTCTTCATTGTCAAACTCAAAACCTGCTATTAGTAACAGCTAAAAGCGGACAGCCTAAAAAGATGACCACTAATTGCTGCAAGAGGCTATTACATGTAACACTTGGAAAAGTTGGTGTGGTAATATTAGGAACTATCACTTCAGAGCTTGGATTTGTTTATAGACTGTAGTTTATCAACACAATAGAGAATGAATGTCTCCATCTAATAAGACAGACATTCTTTGCTGTTTCTGCTCGAAAAAGCAGAGTTTGAAATAATCCAGTTAAAACAAACTGTGCTACTGTCTTCTTAGACCTTTTATTAATATTTGAGAGTGGAGTGTTTTCTGTAGTAACTAGTCAGTTTGTGGCCTGGTTTCAAAAGCATCTAGAAATTTAAACAGGCAGATGAGGGCTGAGTGGATTTTCAAATGTACAAAGATATTAAGCCTGTCTAAACATGTTTTGTCTGCTGCTTAAATATGACAAGATGCTCATCAACATTTTTAGGCTCCTACACACATTTAAATATCTAGCTCTTTGATACTAAGATGATGTAGGAACATAGGTGATCTGTTTAGGTAGATTTGTTTTTAACTGTGTTCTTGATTACTTTAGAGAAGGCATATTGTTTGAAGGCTGAGATGGGTTGTATTGTTTTCACTCTGACATATCTCTGGGTGAATAACTGAGAAGTTCTAGGGCCATTTTCTGTGAGTACTGAGGGTCAGCTGAAAAGTATGTCTTGCAATTTGATGGTGGACCAGTTTTCTTCTAATTGCTAGCCTGTGTACTGGACAAGAAGATGATGAGAATTGGGATTTGTTATATAATACCTTCAAATACCTTCAATACTCAATAATTAAAGTAGTAGAGTGTATTTTAAAATTGAAAATTAACTGTGCAGTTCAGCAAAAAAAATATCTACTGCCAGAAGCAGAGCCAAGACAGGCTGGGATTTCCCAGTGCTAATTGCCAACTCTAACTTATGGTATTTCTGGAAATGCCTATTTGTTGTACTGTCATGCGGGGGTTGAAAAGTTTGCAATTATTATGAGAATTTCTGCTTTTTGGCCTGTGGTGTAGTCATTGTTCCATAAGTCTCAAAGTGATTAGGCAGTTAGGTATGTTGTAGTATGAAATCTTAGTCTTAATCTAGACACTATACTAATTAAGGCTTGGCATTTCTTATTCATGCCCAATTTTCTAAGTAGTAGGCTCCCATTCAACAGTTTTTAAAGCATAAAATGCGACGTGGGGGTCTGGAACAGAAAGATTGCTGGGATGCATTCCATTGAAATCACTGTGTTCCCATGTGCTCTGGACTGAATGTGTGGGAGAAGAAAACTTGGGTGGGGCAACTTTAAAAATAATAAAGCAGGATCTCCTTTAAACAGCTCTTAAATTCTTTTATACATTGAAAGCTGCAATTAAACTAAAAAGGAGTGGGGTTGTTGAAAATTGCACTAACACTCTGTGTATGTGTACTACTTTCTTTCAGGGCCATCGTGACCAAAAAAATACATAGAGTTCACTCTGGCTAAAAAGTGAAAAAGTGATGTTGTCTGATGACTTCACCCAATTATTTAGAAAATTAACTACTGAAATTTGTTTTTATTTAGATGTTCTTCTTTTATTGTGTGTTAACTTAAGTAAGCCCAAAGTACATAATGATTCTAGTTTTTCTTCAGTTTACTGTCAACTTCACTAATAATTTTTTTTCCCATATACAGTGTTTAGGGGAAGACTTGATCTCTGGAGTGTATAGATTATCCTCAACCACCTCTTCCTGTGAAATGAAGATTTACCCTTCTCTATCTCTTGAAATAAGTGCCTTGGCTCATGCTTCTCCCTCCCTTTGTCAGAAGTCAAGAGTCCTACCTTCCACCCTATTTTCTGTTTTGGAGCTCTTTGGCTTCATGCCTCCAGTTCTGGACAGTGTAAGGTTCTGCTCTAGTCAGCTTGCTCTCCCAGCCAAGGCTTAAATGCTTTGTGTAGGAAAGACATTAAACATATTCTGAATCCTACAGTATATAGAGTAAGATTTGCTGCCTGTTGCAGTCGATTCAGTGTGAACCTTTTGCCATCAAGTAGTGTCTTTTCTTCATGACTGACAATAAGAATGTGCTCAGAGTACTTCTAAAACTACCTTATTTGGGTGAACTGCAATTCTGGTGCGCTTGAGTGCTCTGTGAGAAGGCCAGCATTAACCCATAACTTATATAGCATAACTTAATAGTTGAAGGAATGCACAATGGAGAAGGCAAGTAAAGACTGATAGATAAGGGTAGGGGGAAGAAGGAAAGGTCTGAAAGGGAGCGAAGAGGAGGGACACTTGAAGCTGTAGGGTCGGAGTTATTATTTTGGTAACTGTTCTGTGTAAAGGAGTAACTGGGCTCTTGTGGGATGCCTGTGGGATGTCTCTGGATGGGAAAGTACACAGCTTTGACAGAGTGTTTGAAGCTAGATGACTTGGAGATACTCTAGAAAGGACTTGCAGCATCTCTGAATGACTGGGACAGAGATGAAAAGGAATAGGCTAAATGAGAACTGTACTGTGGTGGTTGGAATTATAGTAGAGGAACAGACTTGGAGTTGGCTTACTTTGAATAAACACAGTTATTCCTAAAATAGGATTATAGTCTAGTGTATGGCAGAGAACGTCTTTGTTGGGTTGCCAGTCAGTCTTTGTCAGTCTGTAATAAAATGTCATTGTCAGTCATACATTTCATGATTCCTTTCTCTGATGTTAGTCCCATGTCTGTTAGGTGTGCAGTGTTCCTCCGCAGATTGGGCTGGTCATGGACAGTGGCAGTCCTAATCAGAGAGCCTTACAGTGAAGTTGCATAGCAAGTGCACTTCTATTAAACCTTGTGTTTGAAGTCAGAAGCAGCTTTGGGGCTGAATGAGTGTAAGGTCAGACCTGCATGGCTGACCTCACTCACCTGCTTGCAGTTTGTCTGTCCTGTTGGTAGCACATTGTGCTCATCTGGGCTCTGGTTTCCACACCTCTGTCCCAGAGCCACTGCCCTAAGGAAATGACAGGCAGCTCCTGCACTGCTTTCCTTCTGACTTTCACCTCTACCCATGCTAGTGCCTCAAATTAGGTGAGGAATATTATCTCCCATTATTATTGGCCCTGGAGTCATTCTTACTAAGACAATGACACTGGGCTGCTGCTGATGCTTCTGTAAATATAGACTGGGGAAAGGTATCTCCTTTTCCCAAGTGCTGCCTGCCTAGGCCTGTTAACTTTGTTATCCTAAATTTCTTGCTTGCTTACCCATCTAGGGCTGGAGAAGGGTTGGAGACTGTGTGAAAGAAAACATTGATTAGTCACTGGTTGGCCTCAAATGTTGGTCTGCCCTGCCAGCCCAAGCAGTACCTGGCAAGCTGAATGCTTTGCAGGTGTGTTCTGGTCATGCCAGGGTGGCTGGTTTGGCCATCCTCTTGACATCCTTCATTAAAAGGAATGTATGTAAAACATTTGCAGAGATGAAGAGGAACCCTCCCATTACAAAATTGTTTTAAATGGAGCTAAACCCTGTAACGGAATGGGCAGCAATACACAAAATTGTAGTAGATAAGTGCAAAAGAACCACAACATAAAGCTAGCTAGTTTGTTGACAGTTCATCACTAAAAATACTGAAATTGAGCACCATGAAGTAGGGGTGGGCAGGAAGAAGAAAGGCAAATTAGTATGTACAGGCTGGAAAAAGTATTTTTAATTATGTTGGTAACAAGAAAGGAATCTTTGTTATGTAGAAACATGTCTTTTGTGTCCGTTTAAACAGAGCACAAAAGTTCAAAGGTCTGAGTTTGGAAAAGTTAGGCAACTTATGCCTACTCTGCTGTCAGATATACTCAATATAATGTCAATATGCTGTCCTGCTGTCGAAGTTGTCATTTAAAACTCACATAAGTGAGAGAATTTAATAAATGGTCCAGACTTTGTGTTTGAAGGCTGTTGTCTTGTCTTTACTAAGAACAAAAGACAATTTGCTATGAATAGGTGCTATAGTATTATCTAAAGAATAAAATGCCAATGCACTTTATCTTATTGGAGACTTGAGCCTTTTTATCCTATGCTTATATTTTTGGAGCCTATGAATGACAAAAGCAAAGGAGTTAATCATGCTGAAATAGATGTGTCTTTTGCCTTATTCCAGCAATATTTTCTAGTCCTATTCTTCAAGAAGCTGTTCTGATTGGATATAGTCTAGGCAAATGCCCAGCATTAGGGATGTGTCAGGCCCTTTTCTTCTCCTTGCTTGCCACACTTGCATCTCTTTCAGTTTCATGCCATGCATGTTCTGAAGATCCATCAAGCTTAAGTGGAGAATGAGGGTGTCAGTGCCATTCTTCCCAGGAATTATCATGTGGTATTTAGGGACAGTTGTGACAGTTAAACTTTCAGTACTTCATCAAAGGTACCTTTTCTTGTTCTAAGGTCTGGTTACTGAAGTACTGGATGGGGCGGGCAGGTAGAAGGAATGAGGATGAAGAGGCCTTCCTGTATTGTAGTCGTATAAGAGAGTTGATCTGTTCTTTTCAGCACAGCTGTGAAGAGGTGCATTCTGTTGGGTGAAGGCAGGTTTGTTGGGCAAGATGAGGTTGATGTTTATGCTTGACCACTTTGTGTTACCTACAGTGATTAAGGGAGTGTTTAAAAACTGCATGCCTATGGAGGGAAAACACAAAGCTGGGATGAACAGAAGGCTGAAAGCTAACAAAATTTTTTTGCTAGTGAGAAAAAGCTGTAATACCACAGTATCTGTCTTGCTGTTAGGTCAGTTTGTATGTATGCTGTAATTCAGTGTTTTATGAACAACTGCTCAAGTTTTGTTAGCAGATGATCCTACTCTAACTTTTGAAATATTACACTATTTTAAATGTATCACCTTCTTGGGGATTGATGCAAGGCTAATAATTTGTAGTTGTTCATACTTGACTGTAATTTGGTTGTATAAATAGTTGAAACATGACTGGGCAAGGCTCTGATTAACCTGCTATAGTTGACCCTCCTTTGAGCAGGAGGGATGGACTACACTAACTTCCATAGTTGACCATTCTGCGATGCTGTATTAATTTCTTGAAACACATAATGTAGCAAGCTTGCAACCATGTTGAAAGATAATGTCTCTTGAAAAAGTAGAGGTATCTTATTCTAGGCTCTTAGCTGCCTGAAAAGTCTTGAGGCTTAGCCCCAGGAAAAGCTGTGGTATCCTTGCCCGTATGTTAGTAGTGTAGCTGCCTAGACTTGTGTAGTTATTCTTACATGTGAAAAGCTATTTAATGAGCTGTTTTTCCTACTTCTAGGCCTAAACTATGTCTGAGTAGCTGCAGCTTTAGGCTTTTAAAAATACTGTTGACTGTGCTGGTGAAGGCTGTTGTGTTTTAACTACAGCTACAGGATGTCTGCATCTCTGACTTGCAGTCTGTATTCTTACCATAGGTACTCTTATCTTTGCTTGTTACATGGACTTCATGTACCTTTAACTATTTTGGGGTAGGTTCCTCTTTCAGTCCTGTTCTGGTTTAACACCTAACACTAGTACTACTTGATACTCTTTGGATTTTGAGAGGTGACATAATACAACTAGGAAAACATAATCTCAAACTCAAGCTAAATTTATTGCTCTACAGATGTCGGAGTCTTGTTCTGCAGGTACGCTGCATATGCATATCTCAGATGCAATATACAGTTAACTGCCCAGAACACTTGCATTGACTTGATTATGACAGAAGCAAAGGTGTTTTAATAACTTTGCAAATAATGTGGTTACCAATGTATTTGTATGTGTCTGACATACCTGTTCTGCTCTGTTCACAGGTACATTCCTCTTTTCTTTCATCTTTGCTTCTTTGTTGTGTGTGGTGGAAACCTCTTAGGAGTCTTTTAAACTCGGCTAACCTGTCTCTTATCCAGACACTGAAACAGTGCCTTTTGAAGTCAGAAGAAAGACTTCAATCTGCTTGTCTGAGCTTTGAATCAAGAACCAAAACTAAAATGCTGGCTCCATGGAGGCATATGGCAGGGCTTCAGCAAGGCATGGATTTCCCCTGAATCTAGCATAGAAAAACATGCAGCTATTGAGGGTACTCAGATTGGCAGGTTATCAAACAGTGGCTTCTTTTTAGGCTGTAGTGTGTTGTGTTTGTGTTGTGGTTTCCCTCCCTGCGCACCCCCCTCCCCCTTTTTTTTTTCTTTAGGGAGTGCTTGCTTATGATGTTCTTGTTCAATAGGAGCAATGGCAACTGCTCAGTGACCTTGCCCTTTTGATGTGACGTATAGGAAATTTAAGTGAAATGCACCACTAGAGATGTCTGTGAACTTGGAGATTTTCCAGGAAGTAAGCAATAGTGTGAGCTTAGGGAGTGTACTACTTGTGAGCAATTTTATTGCATGCCCCAGTTGCAGAAAGATTGCTGCATTTTTCAAAGTAGAGAAAGCTGCATCATGCACAAGCACCTTACTAATCATTAAGAAAAGCTATGTGGTAGGTCAGTGAGGAGAAGCTAGTGCCCTGTTAGTTGCTGCCTGTCAACATGCATAGAATGGGGAAAGACATTCTGTAGTAATACAATCAGATTTGAAATTATAAATCTGTATACAACTGTTTTAAAGGGAGATGAGGGGATTTGATTGAGACAGTGATTTGTGAATGCAGGTATAGGAGCTGTTTATAAATGTGTATTTGATTTGGAGGTTGATTCTTAAAGGCCTTTGAAATGTCAAAATCATAGAATGGTTTGATTTAGAAGGGAACTTTTAAAAGTCATCTAGTTCAAGCCCCCTGCAGTGAGCAGGGACATCTTTGATTAGAAAAGGTTGCTCAAAGCCCCATCCAACATGGTGTTGAATATTTCCACTTATGGGGCATCTACCATTTCTCTGGGCAACATGTTTAGTGTTTCACCACTGTCATCATTTTAAAAAAAAAAAAAAGAAAAAAAGAGGGGAAAAAAAGGTCTTCCTTGTCTCTAGTCTGAATCTACCCTCCTCTAGTTTGAAACCATTACCACCTGTCCCATGGCTACTGAGCCTACTAAAAGTCTGTCCTCATCTTTCCTATAGGCTTCTTTAAGTACTGAAAGACTGCAATAAGGGTTTTCCTGGAGCCTTCTCTTCTGCAAGCTAAACTACATAGGCTCTCAGCCTGTTCTTATAGGAGAGGTGCTCCATCCCTCTGATCATTTCTGTGGCCTCCTCTGGGATTTCTGTGGGTTTCTTTTTGCCAACTCCATTATGTTCTTGTTCCACTTCTCTTGGTACAAAGAGCCTGTTGGTGTCTACTCTGGCTGGATTTGTCTCACAACTGTCTCCCATTGTGTGTCAAAGTGATTGATAAGTACGAGAAGCAACAAGTGTGCATCCTTGCAGTTATGTTGGAATAGGTGTTGCAGACGGTGTAAAGTGCTGTATGACAAGAAGCTGCCTTAGGCTTGGTATTAGGCAGCAGTTTTCTTCCAGTGGTGAATACCACTTCTTAATGCGTATGTTGTTTGCTTGTAAACTTGAAGTTGCTCAAGGTGTTTTGGTTTTGTTATTCTTAGTGTAGGTTCCCTGTTTGCAAGCCAGGTCTCGCTTCAGCTGGATTGGTGTCCTGGTTATTTAGTATGTTGTGCTCTCAAGAGGAAGGTTGTGTTATCCATGTGTATGAGGACCATCAGCTCAGATTAATGTCACAGCAAAAAATTCTTGAGAATTGCCTATTGTGGTGCACTTCAGCTATCCTCATTTACTCAGATGATGGTAAGATGCATGAGGACAGATGAAGGCTGGATTTTGTCATGTTTGTGAGTAATATTACTTTCCTTAGCAGATCATTTGAGGTATAAAATAATTTATATATTGCTTGTTAAACTGTGATATAATGAATAGGAGGTGGCAAACATGAGCAGTGTGTGGGGAAAGGGCTATAGGCAAGTTTCTTCAGGCCTGTTGAAGGGTGACAATCCACTTCTGTTATATTGACTAGGACTTTGGGCTAATACGTGGCATGTTTTTTCTCACTTTTAAATGTGGATGCTTCCTTAGCCATTATACATTAGGTGGTAACCACCATACTTTATTATTATTATTTCTTTAAATTTAGGCTAGCTGAGGGAACATGGGACTATCCTGTAGCTATAGAAGCTTGTTTCCAGGCTCTTCTCATTCACTAACTCATTGTACACCTTTGAGGAAATAAGCGACTACGGCTGCTGCTTCAGCCTGTAAAACATACCGTATCTAGATTGTGTACCTGTGCAGTGTTGTTGAAGGGAAGGCATCAAGTCCAATCTGACATTTTCTGATACAAAATGGAAGAACGTTAGAGAAGTGTTCTTCAAGGACCAGGAAGGTGAGTTTAGTAAGTTAACATGTAGCTGAAACGTACTTGGCATTTTTTAGTGTTTTTGTTCTGGTAGCATAAGAATATAATTACTCTGCCATGGTGTATTTTTCCTAATTTCTACAAGAGAGTTTCCATGTCTGGACTTTAGGAAAAAAAACAAAACAGATTATAAACCTAATGTATCCTGATACTTTTAGATTAAGATCAAGTCACTTTATTATTTATTCTTGAAGCTAAGTTGCCTGTTTCCTGCGGTGATGACTCAGGTTGTCAGTAAGCTAGCAGAAAAAAAAGCCTACTTCTAGAAATGAAGAAGAAATATTCCATAATGACAGATTTCTTCCTGGTCTTCTGCAATAGTAATTCTTGCACTCCTTCCCCTCACCTTTTTACTGAATAACTCTCACACGCTTAATGACTGTGTTTAAGGCAGCATTTTCATTTTCTTAGATTTATGTTTCTGTTTTTAACACTAATAATTTTTCTGGTTTTTTCATTCGTCTATAAAATACCTATATAGTGCTTAGTAGCTTCAGTTTTATGAATGTAGGATTGTTTCAGCTCTCTGTACATACAAAAAACACAATTATGAAATTATGTTCTTTGACATAAGAAAAAAATTGAACATTTTTAAGTATCTTGTTCATGCACTGAAGGCAGCTGTAAAGAAACTTATTACAGTCTCATTTAGAGGGAGGAGAATGGATACTGTAAATTTTGCCATTGGAATTGACTTAAGCTCCTAATTTAACAGCATGAGAACTGCCAAGCTAATGCAGTGAAGGAAGGATTAGAAGATTGGAAATAGAGTTCAATCCCTCATCTTTCAATGCAAGTTTCTGTAATCTTGTGCAGGGGCTTGTTACCCCACTTACACATCTTTAAAATAAGGAGGAGGTGTGCATGAATGTTTATATAGGGTAATCATGGATAGAAGAGTGATTCTGCAGTGCTTGAATACTGTGGAAATATGAGGGCCGTGTAAAGTCTCTTAAGAAGAGACAACCAGCTTCCACCATGCTCAGCTTACTTCTTTCTCAGCTCTATGTAGCTTGAGAATCCTCAGACTGTCCTGAGCGTGGTATGTCTGCTGGCTGTTGTTGTAAAATTGTCTCTTGAGTTTCCTGCTGTTTAAAATCTGTGGGTAGTTAGCTGAGGTGCTGCTGTGGCATGCTGCTGGGGATCTGACCTTCCTTGCAGGGCACTCGAGTTTGTCCCGAATAGGTGTAATAGGACTGTGTGAGGTTTCCATGGATACTTCAATCAGTAAGATTCAGAGGGGTGATTTTAAATATGGAAGCCATCAATGACCCTGATGATAGCCTCCTTTAATTATCTTTTCTGAAAAGTGAAGGTCTATGCTCCTGGTGACAAGGTGCTCAGGACCTTGTAGGACCAGATCTTTAGCATTTTAGTAGCTCAGTTGTTTTCATTAGGATTGCTCCAAGTTTTCATCAATGCATGATCACAGTCTGACCTAGAACTTGCCACCTCCTCTTCTGTTTTCTGTGTGTGTGGGGGGGATTTTGGATGAATTGTCAGTTTTCACACACAGCTGAAATGCATCTTCTTTTCAAGTATGTTTGAGTAATCCATAGTGATGAAGCAAAACAAGTAGGAAAGAATGTGATCATGCTATATGACATGATTGTAATGACCCCCTCTTTGAAATAAATCAGTTGTTTGTCAGAAGACTCATGTCTGCATAAGCACAGGGCATTGCTACAGACAGGAAGTGCCCTAGTCTGTTGACCTTGTCTCCCAGGGAAAATCAAAGCTCTCATTAAATTAAAAAAAAAAACAACAACACCAAAAAACCCCCCAAAAACAACAATCAACAAAAAACCCCCAACTTTTATTAGTGGAAGACAAAGACATTAATAAGCATAACCTCTTATTTTTTTTTTAGTTTATGAATGTGCAATCTGATATTTAAATTGCTTTCAAAACTTTTTTTAATGCAGCTGAAAAGAGTGAGATCAGATGTATTTTCTTAGGGCAATGTTACGCTCTACAAGGGTGAACAGGAAATGGTTTTAAGGAATGCCAGGAAGCCCCTGTTCCCTAACCAATTCCCTTGTCTTCTTTCAACCAGCTTTATTTCACATTGCATGCTTCAGCTGCTGATAATGTTTCTGGGTTGAGAATAGGGGAAAGTTTCAGTATGTTCTTAAGTTACATCACCCAAGCTCCCTTGCCCACAATTTAAAGAAAACTGACTGGATTTGAAATACAGCTTTCATAGTAATTTCCAATCATTACGACTGTTTTCAGGAATTTGCAATTTAAATTTGTGTAGCACAATCCCCATTTACTCACTTTATTTCATGAATTCTTATTTTTCTGTTTCTAGCTAGGTTTTTATTCAAAGCAGCCTTTTCCTCTCTTTTCGTCAAGTCTCCTGCTGCAAAAGAAAGTCCACAAAATAGAAAAAAATAACTTAAGAGCATGGATTTGGCAATATTTATGAGGTCTTAAACAAATAAAAAGGAAAAACTCCCAAACCTGGATTTTTTTGAAGTATTTCTGTACAGTACACTTACTGAAATGTTTGAGACTGTATCTCCTTGCTGGTTTTGGTTGTCACCTTGAATACCCAGAAACACAAAGGAAAATCTTGTAGAAGAAAAAAAATTGGAAGTAGATATTCCAAAGAGCTGGGGGGGAATAGCTTGCTTTCTGGAGGTGCAGTGAGCTGTACACAACATGATCTTGGGCTTCTGATATTCATAGGTGAGGCAAGTCCCTTCCTCTTTGGGGAAGGTTACTTGCTAGAGCAAGCCCCCTCTTTATGAGGCTTTGAACAGAAGTAATGAACACTCTCTTAACACCTGACTTCTAATCTAAAAGCTCATAGATCTTTTAATAACCAGTGTGGCTCTTACTAGTGATATATGTGGTGGTTGTACCTATTGGCTGGTTAATAGTGTAAACCTTGCAAATATTTGCTATGTTTGCCAGAGTGCTGCCACACTGAACAGGCAGGGCTAAAACAAAAATGTACTAAATTCCTTCATAGTGTGTGATATGTGAATTTTTTATAGTCTTGACTCTTCATTAATCATTTCAAACACATACATGTAAGTGTAAGTTCCAAAACTAACCTGCTGTTTATCTAAAAATATCCTTAAATAGTCATATTAGACATTATCCTGTGCTCTTTCAAACTTGGTTATCAACCCGAGATGTCTGAAGTATGACAAAACTAGATAAGCTGACTAGTAGTGTTGGTACACATTCAGGAGGTAAAACTTACTAATGCTTGCCTCTTGCCTTTCTCAGAAGACACAGTTGTAAGTCTTGTAGCTTTTAAACACAATGATTTGGCTTTTCAGAGGTCAGCAGTTTTGCTGGCTGTCTGGTTTAGGTGATATCTGTAGCAGTGTTTACAGAAGTCAGAAATATTTGCACAGCAGTAATTATTAAAGAGGACTAGGAGCTCTGGTTAGGAAATCCAACACCTATAACAATAATTAACACTGATTGGTTAGGTGGAAGGCATATAATACACTAAGAATCTACAATTAGGAATGAGTGCCTGCTACATAACATCAAAACCTTGATTGCTGAATACTGTAACTCATTAGGTGTTATAATGAAATTAGAGGGTCTTCTGCAGTCTTCATGACACTCAATTCCAGATTTCATCATTTTCCCATGTCATTATTCTTTATCAAATGTGTGATTTGTTGCAGCTTTGTGTTGTACAGGGAGACTCAAAATTATGAAACTTAGTGTTATACACCTCCCACCACCGGCATTTCAGTTCAGTTTTCTGCTTGTTCCTGGGCTGTTTTGATAGGGCAAGACATTAAGAGAGGAGACAGACTCTTTTCATTTTCTTCCTACTTCAGGACTACCCTGGTGGTCTCCTTGGGACCGTAGCTGGATCTTTAACAGTGCTTGCCTCCTGTGGTGGTGGAGAAGTCAGTTCAGTTTCTCTTTGTGGGAAAAAGGTTGGGACATTTGAGATCATTTGCCACTGCTGATCCCTGGAGAAAAGTTCTTGGTTGGAATCAAAACAAAACAAAACAAAACAAAAACAAAAAGGAAAAGAAAATGTCTATTGACACGAAGACTGAGTTTTACTTGAAACAGAAAAAAGGGAACTTGCACTGACATGAATATTCATCCATAGTCTGTTCCTTGTTTTCTGTTTAGCTGATAGTGAGTAGAGTTCTGAAGTATTTCATGCTAAACTAACTTCAGAAGTCACTCACTTGGGAGAGAGTTACCATCAGCCTGGATCTCTATTGTCCTGCTGCAGCTTTGAGGTTGTTTTTGGCCTTTCTTCATGTGGCTTTTTTGCACTGCCCGTGAGGCATTGTGCTTACCAATAGATCTTAGTTGTTGTTACTGCTATAATGAAAAGCATCATTGCCAAGCTGTGCCTTCTTCCCTCTTTCCATATCCCTTTGCTGTTACCCACAAGCTGCTTATGTATCTGTACCACAGGAAGTTAGCACTGGCCCAGGATCTTGCTATGCTTAATGCTGTTATTTTTATTCTCTTTTCTTGCCCTTGCAGCTTGAGGGGTTCTCCTCTTACAAAGTTTAATTCTAAAGTGAAAGCCACATTTATGTCTCATAAAATACAAAATATGGTTGATAATACCTGAGAGAGATACCGTGCTTGTTTGTGGAGCAGCAGGTAAGCATAATTTGTGCTATGCAGACTTGCCAAACATTAATAAATTCCAATCACCCAAGTTGATGAAAGACGCACATTATCTGTTTCTGGCAAGAAGTATATTGCATCTAATTAGGCCCAACTTTAGAACATAGCATTGCATGAGCAAAGTTAATTACAATGTTCTTAGTCTTTGTTACAAGAAAGCCTAGCGATGGGGAAAATCGGCAGTTGATGTTAATTTGTGTTCTCTTACTTAATGCTTAACTGTCTTGGTCTTTTAGTATGTAAGCTTGCCAGACCTGTCATGCACTGCAGTTGCTGGGAAGAACATAATTTCAGCTGATGAGAATGACAGGGAGAGAGCCTTATTTCCAGTACTGGAAAGCAGTGTGGTTAACTCTAATGTTCATGCAATTCTCCAACTTCAGTGACTGAACAGAGTGTGTTTTTCAGGGAGTTAATCAAGTGAATTTCATGTGCAACATGATGGGGTGGAGTTGCTGCTGTTGGTGTTAAAAGTCCAAAACATATTCCTTTTGGTATCTCCCTTATCTTCCTCTTTGATCCCCCAATTTAAACGTCCAAGAGAGACAACTCTCTCCTGTGTCCCTCGTGTGCCTGCCAGGCATCAGGTAGTGTCTGCTGGGGCTGTTCCAAATTGCTGAAGCAGGTAGTGCATGTTTAGCATTTGACAGATCAAACAAAACAGCTAAGCTCATGCTGCAGCCTTTGGTGGAAGCACTATTTTATTCTCACATACATAATCATTCTTTTTCATGAGACACATAAGCTTATTTGTCTTGGGGCTGCTTCCTAGCTTTCAGTAATCTTAGAGTAGGTGTACTGGTATAGAATGATTGCATAAACCTCTTGGTGGGGGTGGAAGGAACTGACACCAAGTTAAAAGCCATTTAAAAAATAATTCTTGACCCTCAAACCTATGTTGCTTGTTTTGCTAAAACTAGCCTTACCAAGGCTATAGGTTTCTCTGACACTTGGTCATGAGTACCAGCAGTGCTAACAGAAAGCTACCAGCTGGGACCAGTTTATGAAGCTGACAATTTATATTTGAGAATAGGGATGTGGTTTCTGCCTATGCTAAATAAACTTGTTGGGAGATCCAGTTCCATTCTGTAAAATAGATGGAACTCTGAAAGTAATGTTGCATTGAACGTGTTTAGTAAAGCTACTTAATGTGGCTATTCTGGAGACTATTTCGGCAAGCATCTGGTTGCATTTACAATTTAAGAATAATCAAGGGTAGATTGTTTTCTCTCATGCTTTGTGCAGTGGCACTTTAAACCATGACAAGGCCCCGAAATGTTAGGATAATTTGAACTCTGATATGCATCTAACTACAGAGTTTCTTGTAAAATAAATAGATCTCAACCTTTTGCTACATTGAATTATTGGGTTTTTTTCTGCCTGACAATGTACACGTTATGTTGATGGGTGTAACCTGTGCTTAAAGGGTACAGTCATTCTGTCACTGTCATTGTTTAGAGAACTTAAATGGCACATCTTGCATGCTGTTTCCTGCTACTTTTACCTTATTGATGCAGACAAGAAAGTTAAAATTGGGTATTTTGTCATTATCATAATCCCGCTTTGTTGTGTGATGTAAATTTTCCTGCTTCACCCTACAGCGATGGAGATTAATGATTCTCTTACATCTGAAGCTGCAAGTGTCTCGCATATGGATCAGTCTGGATGGCTTTTGGGAATGCTGACTGCCTGGTGTCTACTCTGTCCAGGTTGCTGCCTTCTCCAACCTGTCAGAGCAGCAGAGGCTTTAGGGGAGAAAAGTATTAAGGTGCCTTGTCTTGGGAGGCTTTGCTTATAAACAGGCAGTGAACAAACACTATTGTGGGACTGGGTGCAAAGAGATTTTGCATTGTTGTGTGGGGAGGTGTTGGTACTTGTAGCAAACTGCATCAAACCACAGTCTGCATAGCTTTGAGGACTAGAATACATAGTTTTGATACCATCTCATTTGAGCTGTACTGTTTCTACTTGTGGTGTTTCAATAGTGCAGTTGGTTTTGTGGGCCTGGGATGCTCTCTGGAATGATACAGAGCATGTGATTGCCCATTGAGTCATCTGTGGCAGTGCAAAGACTGGAGCAGGAAAGTATTTTCTAAAGTAGATGTTGAAAACTTGCATTCAGTGGCAAAAACAAGACTTTGCAATGCCGCTGTTTGTAAAAACACAAGCAGTCAGTGACTTCTGCATTAGAACACTTAAATGCCTGATGCAGGACACCACAAAGACCAAGGGCAAACTGCACAGACTTCTTTTTCCTTCATTACTGGAAAGCTGAGTTAGGTTTGCAGGAAAAAGCCCTGGTTCCCATTTTCATCTGAAATATGAACTCTGCTTTACATTCCTGACCCGTAACAGAGCTATTCCAAAAACATGCTTTTTCTCCACCAAAGCAGCATGTGTTGAATTATAATGGTCCATCCTGCAATGTAGACATTTTAATTTTCAACAGGCATGAACTTCTGCAAGGGGGTGAAAGTTCGGGGGAGGGGGGAGACTAACTCAGAAAATATGAACAGAGATATGCTCCCTTTCCAACCCTCTGTTCTTTAGAGCATTCTCACTAAAAGAAATTAAATCCAGAAGGAATTTTAAAATGATTTTTATCTTAAGAAGAACTTGATGCCTGTTTGAG
Organism: Mesitornis unicolor; assembly: GCF_000695765.1. Taxonomy (NCBI): domain Eukaryota; kingdom Metazoa; phylum Chordata; class Aves; order Mesitornithiformes; family Mesitornithidae; genus Mesitornis; species Mesitornis unicolor. Next base: position 28,069 of record NW_010195107.1, read on the forward strand.
GTTTTGGAATGTAAGTCATGAATTAAAAGCCATCTTATGTTTGTGTACTGCCTCACAGTACTTAGACAGTGAGGGGAAAAATACATGTTTGTCTGAGGGCTAAAAATAGGTCTGTATTTATATATAATAGGCACAGATAAGTGTCTTGCTTAGCCATGGCGTTTTGGTCTAGAGGAAAGGGAGCCTCTTGCTATCAGTGCTTTCCATTGAAAACAGTGGAGTTCTTCACGCCTTGTAAAGCATGCTGTCTGTGAGTTGTGTGCATGTTGTTGAGCTGGTTAATTTTGGCTCCTGCTGTATCTGTTGCTCACTACTTGTCTGGCTCTGTTCCAAGCAGAAGCTGAGCCGTTTGCCTAATGGGATATGAAGTTCTTGCTGGTGCCTTCTGGTTGCAGCTTTCTGTACCTCAGCGATTGAGTAGCCTAAGAGGTAGCTGCTGCAGTAATAAAGGTACAAAGTGTGCTGTACTCTGAAAAGCGTGGACAGTTAAGGGGTGTTATTATACAATGCTAGAAACCTCTACCTGGCTTCCCCAAAGAAGAGGAGCATCCATTTCTTGCAAAAGCCATATCCACCTTGATATGCATGTTACTGGAATAATGCTGTGTGTCAGTAGGGCAGTAGAGATGGCATGTTATTGATTCTATGTCCTCAGGTAGTCTTATGAAGCAGGAGGTTGTTATGTATACTAACATAATAGGAAGCACATATCTCTCATGAAAGGATCTAGAAGTCCTATTTGACAATGGTGTGTACAGAACTAGAAGAAGTGCAGCTGTCTATTTTCCTAATTTGTGCAGGAATTCACTTCTGACAGAATTTGATGGTAAAGATTCCTTTGCTTTTAAGGGAAAAAAAAAGTGCAAATATCTCATGTTTTGATCTGTGAGTAGGTGAGCTGCACAGATGCAGTAAGAAAAGTCAGAAACTTACATTTGGACCAGTGTTTGTATCTGTTCAGCAGAAATGCTGAAGTATGAGGAAACTGTAAAATCAATGCAATAAATTCTAAACAAATGATGCTTTCCTTGTCCTGACCAGCCTGTAGCTTTTGTTGACCTTGTTACTGTGGTTTATTGATCATCCCTGAGATGTACAGAGATGCATGTACCTTAATACTGGGAGAAATTTGTGCTCAGTCCCTCTGTGACAATTTCAAAATACATATGTGGAAGTGTGTGCTTTTTCTTTTTTTTTAATTGAGTGTTTATAAATCTTCCCTTTCTCGTCTCTGTGTTCACAGAGTGTCTGTGAAGTGAATGTTTTGAAAATTGTTAATATTTTTACCTTACAGCTGACCCAGCTGTAATGAGTACAGGTAAATACAGGTAATACAGCTAAGTCTACCTGATTGTGGAGCAGGTTACCATGATAGCATGCTCCATCCTCCCTCCCACCTTAACAGTTAAGGAAACTGGAATGCTTTAACTATGCAAATCAGATGTAATTGTACGATTTGAATGGATTATTTGCATTTTTTTCAGCTGTTGGTGCAATAAATGCTCTTTTGTGCTGTCTTCAGAAACAACAAAAGTATTCTTGAATACTGTGCAGCATTGTGGATGTGTTGAGCTCCTTTTTAATAGATTTTCCAACTCTAATGTGACTGTGTTTATTGCAAGGCTCCACAGTGTATCTCCCAGATATAGATTATTTCAGGCTTAGTTTAGAAGGAGCAATTTCAAGATGAATCTGCTGTACTATGCTTTTAAAAATAAACATGAGTATTTGTTCCAGCATATGTCCCTAAATAACCAACTCTCTCTGTGTCCCAGAGACTGTATTAAACCAATGAAATAGTTGTTATGTTTTCCACATTTGGTCGGGAGGAAGCCTGCTTAGATGAATGTTTTCAGTATGATATATACTTGTTATCTGTACAGTCCCTTACAAAAGCAAACAAACAAAGAAAGCCTCTGTGTGGAGCAGGCTCCTATCGCACTGTGGTATCACAGAATCACAGAACGTTAGGGA
>NW_010195108.1:0-54318 GCF_000695765.1 Mesitornis unicolor
CAACCGAGTGATTCTGTGATTCTGTGAAGTATTCTTTAGAACTCACGTACATACTCTCAGTCTCTCTAATTTCAGTCATTATTTAAGGTCTGGAACCAGAAGCTGCTGCCTGTGTTGGAAGCTGGCTAGACTGAAGGCTGCTGGGCTTGAGTTATAAATGCCCTCAGATTCATTTGAGGATGAACGTGGTGTTGATGTCAGAGCCATTGTTAAACAATCCTTTTGTAAAGGGATTTGGGGCTGGTGGTAATGCCAAACGGTTTTAATAGTCCCGATGGAAAGTCTATGAAAATAGAGGAATCGGCAAGATGCTTTTAGGAAACCTATTGTCCCTGGGAAAAAAAGTCATCTTCCATTTACTTGCTGTAGGTGTCAGGTAAAGACATGAATATGTAAAGTCTATGTTGGCTCAGAGCTTCTGGTGTGACAGATCGCTGGAATACAGAGTAGCATGACTGGGGGCAACTGAATCTTTTGTCAAGCAAATTAGTGGTTAAACAAAGCAATTGTGTAGGGATTAACTTTCTGGTAGAACTGATATGCATCTAATAGGTGTTAAGTGCTTGGCACACAATGTTTTAAAGAGTTTATGCAAGTATTTTTGTCTAAGGGAAATGACTATCTTTGCACATAATCTCTTGTAGTTATGGTATGAGTCTGACCACATGAGAAAATCTCCAATTTATTTTGCTATAGTGTCATGGTTTCTTTTAGGCAAAAAACAAAACCTCAAAAACCTATACAGATATGCTGAGATCTACATACATTTATTATCTAGGAGATTTAAACATTGTCATTATAAAAAAAATAATATCAGCTTTTTTCTTTTTAGAGAGGATCAGAGTCTCATATGGATGATTGGTCAGATCTTTGTAGAGTTCAGTTTTGATTGGAGGTATCTGTAGAGGTCTGCTAGTCCAGGGTTTGAAAGATAGGAATGTAATTCTTCACAGACTCTGTGAGCTCTCTGTGCTCTTTATGGATTATTTAAAATATAATAATAATAATTCTGTAATAATTCTGTGCCTCTCAGAGAATGAATACATGAAAATGGAGTGCTGGTAGCCCAACTGAATGGACTCACACAAATAAAATGAATGTGACTGAAGATCAATGCAGAGAATTCCATATAGTACATTATTTCTTTATTCTGCTTGTCTGTTGGTCAGGAGTCAAAAAAGTGCTCTCCTTGAAGCACTGTGCATGGAATGGTAACTTTACCATTTACTTTTCCAGCTAAGTGTTAAGAACAAGGGATGAATGTTTTTAAATAAAAATTGCTGCTATGCAGGGTTATTTGACTATGTGAGGGGCATGTTCAAGTGTGTATAATTTCACATATTAAGTCCACAAGCTTGTGCTTTCCTGTGCCTAAAAACATGATCTAGAAAGAACTGATTTTGCTCGACCTGTTCCAAGATGCAAATCCATTTTCATCTTACTTACTAAAATGTACATTTGAGATCTATATAATGTAAATTAATCTTCAGACTCAGTATATTTGTACAGAGAGGTGAAGAAGAGATGAAAATCAATAAAACTGTGCTCAGTTTGACTCAAAATTAAGCCAGTTTCAGTGATGTTCTTACTAATATGTCATGGCAAATAGTACCAGTTTATAGAAGTATTGCCATAGTCAAGTAAGGGAATTTATTGAAGCCAACCTTTTTATTTCACCAGCTGTAAATATGTAATTATAATAACAGCATTATATCAAATTAAGGAAAATTAATGTCTCTGAAGACAAGGAATAGGACACCAGGGCTTTCAGCTTTAAACCTCTGGTTCAACTCCAGCATGGGGCCATGCTGTCCCCTTCCTGGAAGGCTCTAACAGAGAGAGGTGTTTCCTCCCTCTATGGGTGGTTCAGCACTGGAAGAGGCTGCTTGCTGGGGCTCTCATCCCTGGAGGTATTCAAGCCTTAGCTAAGCAGCTGTGGCAGACTTGATCTGATGAAGTTGACAGATTGAACAGGATGTTGGAAATCATGACTGCTAGCAGGCTCTTCCAAACAATATTTCTATGGTTCCATGATAAACTTTATTATTCAAAAGTGGACAGGTTGCAAGAAAGTTCTGGTTGCCTGAGAGAAATAAACTAAATTGTATACGACACACTGTGGTTGCTCAGGCCATCTGGAAAGCACTGCTACACCCCTTAACTATGTTCAATAGGTCAGTCACCTTACTGACCTGAGCTGCCCAATCTATGTCTTCTTTTAATTTGCTACTTTTGAAACATATGCAGGAGAACTTGTAAGAAACTCATGCTGCTGCATGCCAGTGCATGTGTACCTGTCACCTGTCCCTGAGACCACCTGGCAGCACACTTAGTTCAGTGCATGAAAGTCCTAGGAACCATTTTGGAGGTGTCTGTTTACAATATTTGCAAACATTTCTTTTGTGTGCTTGTGTTTTCTTTACCCACTCCTAATTCACATGCACAATGACATTTTTTTGGTTGCCTGGCAACCAGCTGGGGGCATATAGGATGGAAAGTGGGACTTAAGTGTATGAATTCGGTTTTCATTTCAGGCAGTGTCAGAATAGTTGGTACTACGATCACTTAATAATTAGGTTGCATGTATTATTACATCACTATTTTTGTTATTGATAAGGAAAGATTTTAACTGCCGTGGTTGTGTGGACAGGAAACCAATACACTTGCTAGAGCCTGCGCTAGGCAGCCTCTGTGAAAGCTGCTCTCCAAGCAGCTCTGACATTGCAGCTTTGTCCTGTCTTGAACACTCCTGTCCTGCCCCCATGCACACACTCGTGGTAACCCGAAGCTGAGTAGTCTCTGGAGGGAGAACAAAAGCAACACACCCATTAAAAATTAACAAACAAAAAAGAAAGTTTTAAAACTGGGATGTGGTTTCGGTTTCTTTCCTGCCTATGAAAATGAAATGTTTATAGCACTGGCTTTCTATCCAGGGGCTGGTCAGCACCAATATTTTTGTCATTATAGATTTCAGTTTTTCAATGTCAAATTCTTTCATTCAGGTACAAAATGAAACACTTGAGTTGTGAAAATATAATCTGCACATAGCCATTGCCATTAATTTTTATAGAAAATGAAAGAAAGATGAAAAATGTCCAGTGTCATATCATGGTAACTGATGTCCTTTCTGACAGGTCAGATGATGCACTGCTACTCTGTACTCTAATACACTGTAATGCAGTCAAAATAATGTTGGAGCTTTTTCTTTTTTAAACAAAGCAGAGGAGAAATGGATTTCAACTATGTGATAAGAAAAGGTGTCTGAGAATCCTGGTGTAACCTAAAAAGCAGTTCTACATTGTCGGAATTTCCATTTAAAAAGGAAAATCAGAGTTCTTACTGGCTCCAGATCTTAATTGTTTTGATTTTTCTAATGCCTTAAGCAATCATTTTGGTACCAACTGCCACCAAGGTCAGTGAGGTTGCTTATGGTGTTGTGGATTGCCCAAGGGCAGATAGGCTGCTAACCTTGCAGTTGAACACTACGGGTATGATTTCATTTTCTGGAGTAGAGGCCAGCTGTCAAAATGAATGTTTTGGTTACATGTGCAAATGGGTATCTGCATAAGATTATTAAGGAGTTCTACTGTTGATTTTTTATTTCCTTCTGAAGAAATAAGCCTATATTAGATGCAGGCAAAAGCATGTGTCTTGCTGTTTTCCTTCTCTCTCAGAATTTTCTTGTGCACTTCTGATTTATGAACACACTTTTGGAGTCTGAGTAGTATAAAATATGTCCACATCTGTATGAGATATAGAATGATAATCGGTAAAAGACCCAGGGGTTTGAAGCAGTAATTAGGATAGTGCATCAAGATGCGTCGGAGTAGTTCACTACTAAAGTCAATGTGATAATTAGAGATGGATCTTCAAGGAAACTCTGGGTTAGTACAGAAAAGGATATGAAAATTAGATCGCTATCTGTGTGATGGAATATAAAGCCCAGGACTTTATGCTGTTGGTTGTTAATCCAGAGGATGCTGACCTACCGCATTTGTAGCTGTAATTTTTTAATCTGGAGACTCTAGACTTTGAAAAAAGAAACTTGGTTCCCTTCAAAACCTACTGGCTAATTAAGCATGGTTGCAGAGTGCTGTTGCAGGCAGCTTCTTATAACATTTGATTAATAGTAAGTGCTGATACAGGGAATGTGTTACAGTGAGCAGGATCACATCTGGCAAGCCACCATGGCTACTCTGCACTGTAAGCACTTTTCCTCTTCAAAATGTGTTGATCTGATTCTATGTTGTTAAATTCTCAAGTTATAGTTACTACCTTGTAGTGTGCATCATATGTCTAATTCACAGTTTGAGAATATGGAAAGCAGACATAAGCTGAGACTCCTGTGCAGGCATTTAGATCTCTCAACTCACCAACTTTTTTTTTAAAGTAAAATGTTGTATTAGATGGGTAGATTTGTCAATGACTGCAAATTTTGTCCACATCTAACCAGCAGTGTGATTATTTTTAAAAAATGCTTCTGAATTTAAAAGCAGATTATGGATTCTGAATTTTATGCGATTAAGTATTTAAGGAAAAAGTTGAGCTAAAATAGTTTAATGAACTAGAGTGCCAGAACACTGCTCTTGGGCAAAATGTGGTCCTATTTTTTTCTCAGCTGAAAGAGGTTAGGTGTTTTCACAAGCAAATGATCATTTTGTGGATTCTTCTTTTTGTTTCACTGGACTTCCAGTCAAGCTGCTCTTGTGTGGATCTCCCACATTTTTAATGTGTGAACCATTTTTCTCTGCATATCACACAGCAAAACATGAACATATGTATTTCTTAAAAAAACCCACCACACCAAAGCCAAAAAAAAAATCAACTTTTGTTTGTGTTCTTTCTACATCTACGCTAAGGGAAAATGAGGAATGGTAAGTGACTAGCATTAAAGAAAAATATTTTAATTAATACCTGAAAGTATTAATGTTGTTGTAGTTGTGTAACAGTTTCTTTTGATTTATAATTTTCTATGATATAACTATGTAAAGAATCACATGAAACCTCTAAACAAGGACTATGTACATCATAATTTCAAGCATAAACTCCATGAGACTATCTTTCAAGAGTTTAAAGATAGAAACTAGACCATAGGTCTTTTAGATTCCTTGATGGATCTACCTTTGAAACATTAAGGTTTTAAATTCTTCTTATAGGTTGAAATGCTTGTGAAGTACAATTGAGTATGTTACAGATTATTAGAGGGGTTGCTGTTTTGAGGGAGGAGAATTGTACTAGATAATCCTTTAAGTTAGGGCTGAGACTTAGCCTGCCAGAATGTATTAGTTCATCTTCAGTAGCTAAGTTTTAGCCTAATGAAAACTGGAAGGAAGGGGTCTTGGGTACCACAACAGCAGAATGTCTGTTTGCATAGTGTGCTGCGATAAGCTTTGAAATCTATCACTGTTTATGTATGTGCATATTAATTCTTAACTATATCAACATTCTTGATGGTAAACTTGTTACCCACTTCACCATCTGCATTTCTTATTGTCTTATATTTTTTTCCCTAACATTACTACAATAAGGAAAACTTGACTTGGAGTTAGCAGAAAAGAATTTGTACCACCTTTCTCTCTGAGCCATGGAGGGAAGGATTGACATGATGTCAGTTTGAGTACTAGCAATCAATTGCAAGTCTTTTCATGATATGTAATGAGAGCTTTCTGTGTCCTCAATTCCAAACCATTTTCAATACTGACTCAGAATGGGCTAACATTGAGATTTATAATCGGCTCTCATCCTTTCCTGTTGTTTCTATCAGGGTATATTCTCTTAAACGTAAAAGCAATAAAATAGTCATTTGTAAAAGCAAAACTGTCTTGGTAATCATGCTGAATTATTCCCATAACCCATGTCAATGGAAGGAAAACACATGACTTAATAGTACTGCAGCATTGTAAAAATTAAGTCTCAAGCAAGATTAATAGGATGCTTATAGCAAAGTGGTGGCTTCCAGATGGGTGAGACCAAACAGCAATAAGATGTTTTATAATTCTTCTGTCTTGACAACACAATCCTGGTCACACTGAGGTTTTGAAATTTAATGAACATGAATGTTACTATCTATTCAAGTACATAGTCTAAAATTGTGAAGGCTTTCTTACCACCTCACATTCCATGAACCAACACTTTTATGATTCAGATAGATAAATCTGTCTATATGACATAACAGGACTCAGACCATATTTTGGTATGATAAAAGGTAAGTCCTCTTAGGTGGAGAAAATATAAAGTCTAGATATGCAAGATGGGGGCTGAAGTATAGGAAGAAGGGGTAAATTGTTCTTTATCATAATAAAGAGTGTTGGAAAAGATTCTGTAGCCTTTCTCTCTGGAGTGCCCTGTCTGATCTTCTTGGAACATAGCCTACCAAAGGTAGCTATTAATTTCCTGAATTAGGCTAATAAGAACAGAGCAACAATACAAAAGGAGTAAATTATATTAGCAGAACTCATGAAATTAGTATCATAAGCATGTGTGTAAGTTATATTCATCTCTGCTACCTTATTCATTATCTACTTGTATCTGCAAATATTTCAAAGCTAAGATGCTCACAGATAGAAACTGCTGGTCCTTAAAGGCGCAGGATGTAAAATCCTTGTTAGGGCTGAAAAGCATCCCTGGGATCAGGAACTGTAATCTGTTCATTTAATAGGATTGATATCAATATAATCCTATTACTAAGCCATGTGCTTCCATGTCAGAATAAGCAGTGAATAAAGGCTGGAAAATGTTTGTGTCATGTTGCTCTTTCAAAACAGATAATCAATGTACATAGTTGTAATATACACTGATTTAAAAGGTGGATTTGAGTGTAGGCAGCAACTCCATGCATAGGTTAATTTTGCTAAAAGTTCTGAGATGCTGATTGTTGGGTTTTTTTCCCCTCTCTTTTCTCATCTAACGATATTAAAAAGGAAGGCTGAAATGATTTATTTTTAAATAAACCTCATTGCCAAGGATAGATGCAAAACAAAAAATGATACCATATGAAGTAAACCTCCATATAGTGTCAGACAGGAGAAATCATCAATCTGTGAAGAATATACTATTCTGTGCAGCTGATAAGAATGGCTCATGTCATGTAATCAGGACAGTTATAGTGCATTAATCCCATAACAATGTAAAAGCCAGAAAGCATTTGTTGAAAGCCAAGTATATATGGTGATTGGCCTGGATTGCTGAGTGTCTTGAATTGTAGTCATGAAGAAGTTAGCAAATTCAGTGCCTTTGCCCTGTTAATCTTGCGAAGAAGACACTATGAACATTTTATGAAAGTATCATGCCAAAGGAGTGCTATCAGTAGCTTTTTTTGGCCCACTTCTTGTCATCAGTCTTTAGGTAGGAGAAACCCAAAAAGGAACTGTGCTCCACACTTTTTCTAGTTTTGAAGCCTGAATCAAGATAAAAGTATTACAGTAGGCCAATGAATTTCCTTTGGAAGTTTGTTTTCTCAAAAACACACCCAATATCAAATTCCTTCATGTCTCTGATTTTGTTTCAGAAGTAGTGCTAAATGTCTTTTTCAGATACAGTGTAATTTAGGAAGTTTTCTTCTGACTGTCTAGTATAACTATGGGTATAACTATTGACTATTAATCTGATTTTGGTGAACAGACATCTAAATTATACTCTCATAAGTAAGCATGTGTGCAAACATATTTACATGTGCAAATTCGATTTTAATTATAATTAAATAAGTAGGAAGTAAGACTGAATTATATACTCAGCCCTCCACATGGTGTTTCCAGTTCAGGGTCTGCAAAGCCTTGTGAGTGCCACTTGGACAGAGGTCTATCCATCTGTACTCTGTTGACTAGAACAGTGTTTTCCAGATTTGGTCTATGTATACCTGAAGACTGGTAGATGTTGACAATGTGCATTAGTTATGTTGCTATCTAGAATTACCTTGATTTCAGTATTTATCTTCTCTACTCAGGAGATTTAATACAGTAGAAAGAGACAATCCCTCATTAAAACATTCAATAGTCTATGCAGACAAAGGATTTTTAGTCCTTCTAAAGGTAGTATTGGGAAAAGAGGCAAAGAAGAGCTTGGAAATAAGTCTATGTCTTTTGAATCCCAAACAAATACTTACATTTTCAAGACTTGCAGGACTGTAAAATATTTGACTGAGTGCATTCACATTTGATGCTTTTATCCTGAAGCAACCTATTTTGTATCATTACAATCTAAATACAGAGGAATTAATTTTGTGGGTGGACTATTGTAGGAAATAGTTGTTTGGTATTAGTGTGGTTTATGTTAAAAGCTAATATTAGGTCAATGTGCAGTATTTCACAAATCTCACACCTTTTCTAAACCTAGTTGAGGAACTTGCTGTGATTTGTCCTCATAATTCTTGAATTATCTCCCAATATAAATATGTAATTTATCAGTGGTGACAGATGCTGCCTTGGCTTTTCAGTTCCTATTATGTTAATGGATCATAGTTTACTGGAAAATGGCTTTTCTCAAATGGCCTGTCCTTGTTCAACAGCACTGAATTGTTGTTTCACTAGCTTCAGTTTCTTATAATTAACTTTCAAATGTGCTGTAGGAATGTAAGGAGCAAACAAACTCATTTTACAGTAATCTGTAAATTAAACCATTTCCAAAACAAAACTGGCAGTTAAAACCAAGCAGTAGTGCAATTTTCTGCCACTGAAGAGAGTCATGAAATGAACTACCCATGGATGTGAAATATTGTTGAATAACAAACACAGCCTCACTTCATCCTTTTTGTATACACTGTGCACAGAATAAGGGCATGTACACTGTGCACAGAATAAGGGCAGGAGAAGGGAACAGAACAGCTTTCAAAGTTTACTGACAAAGTTTACTTTCTTATCTCCTTAAACTAATTTTTTTGTGTTCTCTTATTAGTCATGTAGGTTACTTATCAGTTCCTGATTACCTGCTTTTATATAGTTAGCCAATTTTTCAATGATGTGATCTACTCTAAGATCTGTTTTAATTAATCTTTTAAATGTTCAACTTCCCCTTGCTCCTAATGCAAATCTTTGTAAACATTGCTAGTGGATGTATACATTATATGGTGTGTCACAAAGAAACTCAAAAGCTTCACTTTCTAAATAGCAACGGCTGATACTGAGGAAAAATAGTTCCTATTAAGTTCCTTTTATAATCAAACAGTATGGTTATAACTATAACATGGTACTGAACCATAAGCTTTCATTATATTTACTTGTGTTGCAAAATGTTTGGCCTTTAATGCTTTAAGAAAAAGTACTTATGCAGGTCAGAGCTACAAAAATCTATATTTTTTAAAGTCAAGTTTCTTTAGAGCATCTGTCCTTTTAAAAGTAACTATATAATAATCGTTTCCCACCAAGCAAAATTGTTATTTTAACTCCTATTAAAAAAAAATAAAATCTTTAGGGTAAAGCTATTTTGTAACCATAATCTTTTCCAGTCAAATGCTGATGATGTACCTAGTGTATCTGAAATCAAAACCATACATTTTGCTATATACCCTCATTTTTATAGATAAAAGTTGGCTGTACAAATACAGGAAACTATAATAATTTTGATAACTGAAAAATAGTATTTAGCTTATGTGTAGAGCTCTTGAAATCCATGCAGTAATACATTTTCCTTTCTATTAAAACTAAGATGTCTGCGGCCCAAGAAAGGATGGCTTTTTCCAGGTGGCACATCAATGCAGTGGCAGAACTAAGAGTTGAGCCTTGTGCTCTGAAAGATCCAGTGTTAGTGCTTCACTGAGTTTCTGACTAAAGATGACTCTTTTAAAAGGAAAAATGGTCCCACAGGCATGTGGTTGTGTTTGTGATCACACACACAATTTCTGTATAATATCAGTTTTCTTTTTTTCTAGATGCTATGCTACACACAAATTGGCAGGTACTTTTAATGAGGTTCAAGCAAGCATGGAGTTAAGACTAGAAATGAAAGAAATGCGAAGAATATTAGTTTCATAGATCGGGGGAAGCAGATCTCAGTTTGATCAATTATAGCATTAATTTCTCTGCATTAATGAGACTCAGCTTTTTACTACGTGGTGTAAAAGTGCTAACCAGTGAAGGCAGTGCTGGATTGTGGTTACTGTTATAGACTGGGGACTTTATGTGAGGGTTTGGGTTTCTTTTTCTTTCTCTTGGTTTAGTATTTCAAAACATGGAATTATTGGATCTGTATCTTCTATTTTATTGATGTCAGGATGTTCTTTCTGTTCCAACAAGCTTTTATGTTTTTAGAAACCAGCAGGTCTGAAAGCTCTGTTCCTTGAACAAATTATGCTGAGATTTTCCTCTACTGCCACTGATAGCAGTGGTTTAAAAAAATAGAGATAAATAAAAAGTCCTTTAACCAAATAAATACTTAGATATTTATGCATCTCTTAATTTAATTTACACAGGACCAGATTTATCTTTCCTGAGAAACCAATCCTATGGTTAGAAGAAGGCCTGCAAGCATATGGTGCTCTGCTAAATGCGTTAGAGACTCACGACTTAACTTCATGCTTCAAAAACATGTTGGTATAATTACAGGTCACATCTACAGAGAGTTACATTGTAATTAAAATTTAAAAAAATCAGGCCTACCTAAGTCCTAAGATTGATGATCTTCTTTGAAAAAAGATAAAAGAGAAATGCTAATGTAATCTGTGCTCGAATCTGAATCGTACCTACAGCAGTGGAAGGAATAGGAAAAGGCTTTGCAGAATGAGGGATATGTTACCTCACTATGTAGAAACAGATTATTAGGTTGACTTGTTGCACTTTTATTAGACTGTCATACTGTTGATGTTTTACCCATCAAGATCTGGAGGAAAAGTTCAGTCCCGCTAGTGGAAACACAAATATAATCTGATAAACTAGCATAATCACATGAGATGGGAATTGTTTCTCAAGTCATCTAATTAAGAGACAATTTCCACTAAATGATTAGTGATATTATAGGAATGTGAACGGAGAGGAGCAAGGTCTTTCTTATCGCTTACTGCAGACTGTACTGAAGATAGGCTTATCTAAAGGTCTTGCATGTGCAATCAGATTTGACTGTGATCTTCCCAAAACAGACATTGTCCTTCACTCCCACTTTGAGCAGTTCTTAAAATATAAGAATAAAATAAACAGGTGCAGATTACTGAAGAAAGTTTGTATGTAAACACAATGTGCTGATTAATCTTAGTTATGTCCTTTCCCTTTTGTCTATAGTGTTCTACTGATTGCAGCTCTGTTTTTCTGTTAATGTGATGTATCAGAAATAGCTAGTCTCTGTGAAGCTGAAGCCTGACCTTTTGAGTTACTGAATGTTGAAAACATCCATTGACTGTTCTGAAAACATTTCTGTCTAATTAACTTCAATCATGTGGGGCTCTCAATAACTGCTTTCTGTGACTGACATTTTGTGTAATCTGTGTTCATGATTGATTTCAACCAGGAGACTGTCTAATTTACTCAAGGTCTCTTTTCACTGGCAACTGTGTAGCAAACCCCCAAATCACTTCTCATAAAATGCTCTTCGAATGTCAATGATAAACCATGGGATTGTGAAACATAGTGAAACAGATGGTCAGAGACAAATGATTTGGGAACATTACTGAAATGTTTCACTGATTTTATTTATATATTTATTTAATCATGTCGTCATTCATCTGTGCACACTGGAAATTTAGAATTTCTTTTAACTTCTTTTTAAAATTAATTTCCTTTAAGCTTTTTTTTTTTCTTTTAAAAAATGTACACTGGCTGGCTTCCCTCTAGAATGGACGCCTTCTACATCAAATTGCTGAAGAGTTTTCTCCTGTAAATGTGTAGAAACTAGTAAACCCAGACTCCTTACAATATCTTCACAATATCACAAAGTAGCTATCTTCACAATATCTCCAGTTTTTGCTCCTTTTGTGTTAATGATTATAATAGTGAACTCATCTGCATGAGAAGTGTGCTGAGTTTTTGCTTATTTCAGCTAAGTTCTGCACTCCGTGTTGACAGATAGAAACAAGCTATTAGTACTCTTGTTGTGCGTATGCAGTCAAAAAAAATTAATTCCCCTTTATCTGTTTGATCTCTCTTTCCCACTTAAGAGGTTAACGCCCAGAGATTAATTTCTCAATACTTTGTGGTATGTCAATGTGACGAGATTGTGGGGGGGTGGAGTCATTTAGAAGAGTACTTGGTGAAAATAATTTTTCAAACCCTAGATTGATCTCTGCAGGATAAGATGTTTTCCAACAGACTGTAAAATAATCAATTTTTTGATTGAAAGAAGCTGGGTTTTTTCTTGTTACTGCCACAGCTAAAATAAAATTTTAAAAAAGGATAAATCTATGCAATTAATTCACAGGTAGTCTACACAATACCAGAAATCAAATCAATTGTAGCTGTTTTTTCTTACACCTACTCCCACCTTTTTCTCCTCTCTCAGCTCTAAATCCCTCTTATCCATTATTCAGCCTAAAAAACTTCCTACCAAATCTCAAGGTTGTTCTCCCAGTTGTGAGTGAGTGGAAAATCTGTCATTCTTTCACAGATTCACAAGCATTCAAAAAATAAGAGCTAGTGAACTTCCCCTGAAATTCTCCAAGAACTTTTAATAGAAATCATAGGTACCTGAAAACTTTAAAAAAAGGATTTTCCTTGTGCTGCTAGTTATTTTTTTTTTCACATCTCAAGAAATCGTGCTTGAAACTGTCTATTTTATTTCACACTCTTTATGCAGAATATTTCCAATGGGGATTGCATGCCCACTTACAGAATTATGTTATACATGTAAATGACAGCCTAATTTATTTGTAGAAAAGGTAGTAGAAAAATCAGATATAACAGGTAACATTGTTATACCAAGGAAAAGTTGATTTCTTGTCTTCACAGAAGACATTGGACCTGATAAGAATGTTATGTGCTGGTAGCTGAACAGTTCTTGGACATTATAACATGTGTGATTCTCGGTGGTGAAACAAAACCCTGCATGGAAGTTAGCTTAATTTGATGACTTGAGTAAGGTATTCTCCATTTTTTGAGACAATAGATGAAGAAAACATTTTTTAATACGTAAATTCATTTTAAAGTATTTTCTTTTGTCTTTCAGTAATGCTTTTTGCACGAAGGATTACAGATTAAATACAGCTTAAAAAAAATAGTGTTAATTGGATACCTTTTATTTGGGAAATCTAGTAATGATTTATAGAAACATTAAGATATTAATTAACTAAATATCAACACACACCTCTGAAGAGATGTGACTGAACCCTCCAACAGCTGGCTACTGAAAGGCACAATGAGGTTTTGACATAACCAAATCATAATCAATTGTAGTTGTTAGTTAAAAGAATTAAATCTTTTTTTTGTACAGATATTGATATGAAAAACTCCATTTTAATTAATGGTTGGTAGTCCTTTGGAGAAAAGTACATACGTACTGCTCAAACAGTTAACATCAAAATTGTTTTTCAATTTTAAACATGAAAATTTTTCAGAGTAAATTCACTTGAGGTGTTTAGTATCTTTTATAGTAAATATCTTGTGTAGAGTTGTCTTAGATGACTCTTCATAATCTCTGGGCTACTGCACTGCAACTGACTGGACCTTTGCATAATATTATCTGGTATATGTGGTTTTTTTATTTCAGTACAGTAATTCTACTTATACTTACTAAAAAAAGAGATACATAGGAAAATAAAGATGTTTTGGGACATAGATCCAAAAAATAGCTAGCTTCTACCCAGGTTACAGAATCTTGCCACAGGGGTCACTCTCAAGGCAGTTTATGACACACATTTAGAGGATTGCTAATGTGCCAAAAAAGTTTCCCCCTCTAATAAAAAAAAACATTATTTACTTGCTTCATATTTGGCCTTGGTTTTAACATTTAAAAAGGCAAACCCAGTTATGAAATGTAAGACATCTTTGTTTATCCAGTCTTCTAGAAAAGCCGCATTAGATTAGCTTTCGCATAAACTCAATGTCTGCAGGTTCCTGTAAGTACTGCCTGTTGTACTGCTGTGTAAGGAGATACTCTCAGTGTTCAAAATCTAATGGGAAGCATGAAATGGTGTCAATACTAACTTTTTCTCACAAGATTTTTCTGTGAAATTCTACAGACTTGGGAAATTTGTAGAAACATCAGATTGTTTTAATTATTTTTTTCTAATACTTGTTCCACACAACCCTCAACTCATGATCTGTTTAAGGTACTGCCATCACCAGTCTAAACTCTTGGTGGCTAGCACACACACAGGGTCATGTAGTTTTTTCTAACCAGAAATCGCACTAAGTAGATAGATAGCAAACTTTGTAATCTAAGCTGAAAGCTCATCTTTTTTTGATCAGTATTGATGCTGTAGTGTAAAAGAAATATTAATTGCATAAATTCTAGAATAGGAAGCCTCGATATTGCTACCAGTTGTTGTATAGGGGCAGATAGGTCAGTGGGGAGTGGCTTGAACAGAACAACCTGCAGGATTGATCTGTGAAGAACAGCTGATGGTGTAAATTAGGGATATTTAGTTATTTATGCAAGTACCATTCTTGTAATGCTACTGTGTGAGAGTGCAAAGGAGGAGGAAGGATATTTGGGGTAGCAGTATTTTAACCTGTTACAGTAGGATGTGCTACAGCTTATGTTTATAGCCTTTGCTTTTTGGAAGTGAGTTGTGAAGATGAAGCTGTTGCCTGGGTGCACTGTACAGTTCCTTCAGGTGTCATCCCTGATCTGTCAAGAACTGTCTGGCTGTGCAATGTTTCTGAACTGTTTCATGACTGAATATTTGGATCTTTTTTTAAGTTGTCGTGCTGACTTTCAAGTTATGCTCCTACTTGTGTGCTTGGACCCCTGGCAAGAGCATCTTCCTGTAAGCTCTTTCTAGCTATCCTACAGCACGTAATGCACTGAGCAGAACAGAATCTGTCACATGGTGAATAAGTTCTTTAAGAATGAAATGAAAACAAACTCTCCAAATGCATAACCTTAAAGAAATTTTAATTAATGTCAGCAGGGGAATCTCTGTGGGAGGAAAAAAAAGGAACTGTAAAGTGTTTGTTCTGGTTTCACAAAGTCTTTCTGCCTCTCCCCTCCCCAGCTGGTTTCCTCTACAGATAAAAACCACAGTCTCCAAATGCAGAGAGATAAATATTGGCAGCTCTCAGGTTTGCTTTTTCATCCTGTGCCTGATGGGAAAATGCCAGTCAGTTTTCAAGCTTTTGCAAGTGAGCCTTTAGGGGCTTATTCACCAGACTTTGAATTTCTGGTAGACTGTTCCCTGCAGCTTTGGTCATGAGACACAAAATTCATTCATAGTCCATTTTCAATTTTTGATTTGCTGCCTGAATTTATTATGAGTAGATTCTTAGAGGTTTAGGGGGTTTTTTTTGGTTTGAGGTTGTTTGCGGGGGTTGTTTGTTTGTTTGTTTTTATTTTTTTTTAAATTTTAACTCTCCTGAGCTTTACTTATATTGTTGTAGGCAGTCTTCTTAAGGCATACACTCCAACATGATTTTAGTTACTGACAAGCCTTATCTTTTTGTTTCTGTAATGTTTCCATAAAATTATCCATGAAGGTTTCTAAGATGTTTGCTAATGAGAGGTGATTTTTGCTGTATTTTATGGACCATGTCAAATTATTCCATAAATAAAATGGCCAAAAAAGATGCATTACTTATTGCTGATATAAAACAGGATAGGTGAAATGATATTGTACAAATAAACCCCAGAAAAACTCTAACTCAGAAGAAACTTCAACAAATGTTTGATGTGTTTGTTTATAGCAACAAATTTAGGTAATATAAGTGGTGCTGTTTTTCAAGAGAGCCATATATGCATATTGTGTCTAAAGTAAGGCAGCCTCTGAAAAGAGAGCTGGACAGTTAAAACATTTAATAATAAGAAAAATTCAATGTAAGGAAATTAAGTTCTCTGCCTGATTTCACTGCACTACACATACCATATCTAAATGAGTCTATGGTGGGAACCATGAAGTATTTTCAGCTGATTAAGCTTTTTTCCCTCAAGGGAAGCCTTTTTGTTCCTATCACGTTTATTAATTTGGGGGTTTTCTATGTAATTCAGTGGAATAAAGTGCAGACATGCAAGTAAGTGACTAGATTGAGTTGATGCCTGGTAGTTGGTCATGAATTTGCTCTTAACTCAAGATAAATGAAGGAATTTGAGACAAATTCACTGTTTTACTAATGATTAATCTAGTGTGGTTGGCTTTACACACACAGCACTCACACAGACCATTGATGTTCACAGGTGTGTGCATGGTGATGTGGAGTAACTTGTTCCTGTCAGAGCTCTGAGTTATATGGGCTGCTGTTTTACCAGACAAAAAGGAATTAATGGTAATTTTAAAATATTGATGTCATTCCAAGTGCTTTAAAGTCTTCCTCGTTGATACTTTGTGTTGTTTTCTCTAATTGTAAAACCTGTTTCTGTAGCCAGACATGCCAAATGCATTTTTCTTATTAAGTCTTTTCATTGTAATTTACGTCCTTATTCTTACATAAAGAGACTTATTCTTTCCTAGTCTTGCAGAGTCTATTAGATAAGAAAGACAGATCTGTTTGTTTTAAAGGGGGATTATTTTTTTCCATATAAGATTTTGATTATACATAATATTATCAATGTAATACTGTGAACAACTCCTCTAAAGTAACAGAACAAAAATAATAGTCATGTCACAATGCAGAAACTACCTTAATATAAGCACAGGATTGTTAACTGTGTATCAGAGTTCTGTAAATTGTTAGAAAGCTGATGCTGTAAATAGAGCTGATGCTGTGTAATTGATGGAAAACAACTGGACATGAACATACAGCAAGATCAGCGCACAGTACTGCAGTCCTGTTTGCTCTTAAATTTTTCCCTTTTTACTCTTTTCCTTTTTTCCCTTTTTGCTCTTAATTTTTCCCTTTCCATTTCATTTTAATAGGTATTTTCAACAGGTGACAGACTTGCAGCTAATTCCTAAATCTGTGCATAGTGAAAAGCCATTAATCTAATCCCTTCATAGTGTCAGATTATAATTCAACCGCTCATGTTAGGCAAAAAACGCCAAGTGAATGACAGTATCAAGCAGATGCAGGAACAAAACTGCATCTTTACTTATAAGTGACTCTCCTTCAATGAATGATCTCCCACTCCAGTGGTACAGAAGTCTCCTCCACACTGCTTAGATCCAGTTCCCTTATATTTGGTTCATCTAAAGCCCTTGATCTACGTCACTAGTGGGTACTGTATGATACTTCTGATTTTATTATAATGACAATTTTATTTAAATTTCTTTTAAATTATTTAAATTCTATTATTTAAATGTTAAACTTTTAAAATGGCAGGACTATAGGCCTGCCAGAGTGCTGATTTTGTAACCTGAATTTGAAGGTATATGTTTTATGCCTCAAGGCACAAGGTTATGTGAGTTGTATGAGGCTTAAAGGATGTATCTGGAGGCCTGTGTAGGTTAGAAGAGATGAAAAACTGGCCTGGTCTTGCCCATGCTTTCTGCAGTGAGTTATCCTTCAAGGGAACTGGTATTATACTCCATGTAGTAGTGGAAATTTCTGTGAGCAGGCAGGTATTAGAGGAAATATATTTCTGAGCTTAGTGACTAAGTGGGAACTTCGTTACTGCTCATAGAAGTTAATTTATCTATTGTTAGAAGGCTATGCTGGTATTTAGAATGAACTGTTTTGTAGGAACCTGAGTATCTTCACTTCTGAAAGTCTTGACACTTTTGTTGTATTAAAAATACTATAGCTATGAGGTGTGTTACAGATAACTGTGCAACACTGTATGACGAGAGAATGGAGACACCAGCATCATGGCAGTGATTTCTGCACATCATGGTTTCACAGTTTTGCAATATGGTTAATAACAATAGGTGTTGATGTGGTGCTACAGAAGTCAGAAAATAAATCAATACGTGTTCTATAATTTCCTAAGACAGAAAATACATTATCATGTATTTTAAGTGTCCTGATTTTGCTGGAATAGAATCATAGAATCAATTTTCTATTTGGGAGATCTGCATTTTTCAGAAGACTACAGCACTAGAGTCGATGGGAATAAAATTGGTAAGACTCTTTGTTTTAGTTTTTGGCCAGTACTCATATGCAGGTTCCCATAGCGATCAAGGTCTTTAGCAGTTTTGAGTCAGCCAGGTGCAGAAGATGGGAGGGGCAAAAACCAGGGCAGATGACCAAAGCTGACCATGTTGGTCATGGCTAACATACCATGTTGAAGCATACCATACCATAAATGTCATGCTTACTATAAACTAGGGAGTTTGCTGGGGACGGCTCTTTTGTTTCTATCCTTGGAGAGTCTCACCCATTGTCCTGCTCCTGAGGTCTACTGCTCCCCTCATTGTGACTGTCACGGTTTCACTGGAGCTGTGACATTCACAATATTCAGCATTTAGCATTCACTGCTGGGAGCACACAGCTCGTAAACACTATATGAACTGAGTATAACTTTGTGTATTTTATATTAATATTGGTATTAATATTTGTTTCTTCTTATTATTTTATTAAATCTGTTTTTATTTCAACCCACGGATCTCCTTTCCTTTTCCTGATTCCCCTCCTTGGGTAAGGAGGGATCATCAGGTGATAGAACTACTGCCTAAATGAAGACATTAAGAAATTATATTTCCCCTTATACCTATGTTTTTTCCCTTTGGCCAGAGGGAGATTCAGACTACTTGAGAACATTGTAATCTATACCTCAGTGGGGCTAAAAGACAACTTTTTTCATTGGATGGTAACTCCATCTGAGAAGAAAATATGTACTCTGAAATAATTGAATGGGAATAGTCATGGATTAACTGAACTTAATCTGATAAAGACAACTCAATACCTAATTAGTTTCGTGTCTTTGTTGCATGTTTTGAAGCTTCAGGTTCATCATTAATGAAAATAATCAAGGGAACAAGCATTTTATCACCAACAGCATTCTAAGAGAAGGGGACAGGTTGGCAGTAAAGGGATAGGACAAAGACATGAGTAGATCAATAACGTGCAGGTCTGCCTTTCCTAATGATAACTATTTTGCTTTCAATTATAATTGCTTTGATAGTACCCAGGGAATCTAAGCTGAAGTGTATAGAGAGAAGTTCAGATGCAGGATTTATGCAAGCATATTGTAAAGGTGACCACTGTAATTCGAATTGCCACTTTTTTGTTGTTTAGAGAACTTATTAATCACTCATGTAACTCATTAAAGTTTGTCCAAAGGTCACTCTGAATAGGCTTTGCTTAGCAACTCACAATATAGTTTTGATTTTCTCTTGACAGTCAAGGTTAAGTAGAAAATTTGTACTGCAACTCACCACTATCTGCAAGGGATTAGCCTTTATATTATCATTCTTGCTTCATTATATTAAAAGTCATCTGCCAATTATCACTCTTATGAAATGAAACGAATCTACACTACACTTAAAAAAACCAATTGTTCAAGAAAATACGCTGATGAAGACAAAATATTTGCCAAAGGCTGACAGTAAGCTATTTTACTGACCTCTGTCGCATTTGCAAGTCAAAATACTTGAAGTAAGCAAAGGTATTTTGAAATATATTACATTTTGAACATGGAACAGCTACAAGAAATTCTAGTTTTCATAGACTTGAAAACAAAGGAAGATACTCTTGGGCAGATTTGTATGACAAGACTAAAATTTAATATTTTGTGCCCACTGAGCTTGGATCATGCAGAAAGACTGGGAAATTGACAGTATAATTAGATCAGGAAATAGAAAAAGTGTGCTTTAGTTTTGCAGAAACTTACTGCATAGAAACACAAAGAACTCACAAATAGCACCTAGTGACTTACATCCTAATAAAAGCATTAATTTCCATTGGAGGGTTGATGGAAATAAATGGAGCTGCACACTGTCTTACTGTTAATATATGCAGTAAAAGTGGATGATAGTTTCTCATGCAGGTCTGATTGTGAATGTCCATGTAGGAACAGAAGAGCAGGGCACGTTTTCGAAAAATTCTGATCCTTGTTTAGCTACCTGTTAGCATCAAAAGGTACCTGGGGAAAGGGGTTGGTTTTAGTCTAAGAGTTTATATTTGAAGCTGTGACTTCTCAGCAAATCTGTTTGAGAAAAGAATAAAAAAGCAAGAAGAATAAAGACAATGGTTTCATGGGACAGGCGCTGTGGAGCACAACTTAAGAGAAAATAATGAGAAAAGGGGATACTTTCAGAATCCAGACATAATTGGGATATAATTTGCAACTGGGAGGTAAACACTTGAGTCATCCCCAGCATGCTGGAAACTCCCTGTGGTAGTGTGACTCAGAAATGAAGGTATTTGTAAGTATTTCCATGGCAATATGCTCCCCTGCAACTTTTATTTGTATCTTGCAGCAGCGCACAATGTTCCTCAGAAAGGCAGAAGGTGGGGCAAAGAACAGGTAGCTTTGTCAGCCTTGTTACTAATGTCAGTCATGACAGAAGCCTTTGGTGTCAAAGACCTTTTTTTTTTCCTTTTTTGGAGTACAGGCTCTTGATTAAG
Source organism: Mesitornis unicolor (assembly GCF_000695765.1). Lineage (NCBI taxonomy): Eukaryota > Metazoa > Chordata > Aves > Mesitornithiformes > Mesitornithidae > Mesitornis > Mesitornis unicolor. The sequence continues at coordinate 20,511 of NW_010195108.1, forward strand.
TTGGTAGAAAGGCCTGGGCTTGGAAGTGAGCTGACCATTCAAATATTAGGTATAATGGCATTTTTTTAAAGGCTGGGGGAAGAGTTAGGAAGAGAATGTAAAAAATTAGCAAGTAGAAAAGAGCAAATTATTATTATTATGGTCATCTATTATAGCTGGCATAGAGACTCCTGCCTGTTTTGGACCATGAATAAGTGGCATATTGGAGGAAGTCCTAGGATGGAAGGAAAAGAAATAAAACAAGAAAAGGAAAGGATCAGATTACAACTGACTGAAAAATAAAGAAGTCGCAGCAATGTGAGAGTTATATCTCATTGTTCCTTCAACTACTTGTGACACTCCAGTGGCATATTGATTCAAAAGGTTGTTATGTGAGAAGGAAGATGTATAGGCCCAAAGAACAGTTGGTAAAATGCTGAATAAAATATATATCATGGGCTTTTGAGAATTTTCAGCTATGTTGTAAAATGAGATTATTTTATCAGAAAATTCTTGTTAAAAGTTCTAGTTGCTATTGCCAAAACCTCTGATCTGTCACAGCAATTCAATGCCTGTACAGTGGTACTGGTGTGTGATCACTGAACTGGACTGTAGATAGCCTGGACTTCAAAACACCTGACATGCCTGTGCTATCTGAAATAAAACAGGACTAAAGCAAAGAGGATTTAAAAGGTTTTGGAACCATTCCAATATGTGTACTGTTGTGTGCACTGTCTCAGAAGCAGAGAATATTCTGAGTCATTTTTCTTACACTAATGATGTAATTTAGAAATTAAATATGCCTTTCTTTACCTCACCTTTACTACTTCTTTAGCAAGCAATTCATCACTAGGTGGAAAACGTGTTTTTTGAAAAGTTTTGGTGACTCTGATAGCGCAGGAGAGTAGGGAGGTCTCTAAAATCTCATGAGCCATGAAGAGTAAAAGTGAGGAGCAAAAATGCTTTTAGTACACAGACCTCTCTACAGGGTAAGGTTTGCAAAGGAAAGGAAAAAGGATACCAGCGTAGCTCTGCAGAATCTGCTGCAGGGATGAATGAGGGGCGCTAAGCTCAGCTCTGGCGTGTTTAGATTCTGTGAAGTTACTCTGGCAAATCTAGCCCAGGTTGACTCAAGTGGTCTCTTCAGAAAACATTACACAGTTCATATGTGGGATTTTTTTAAAGGTCCTCACTGTACCTTACAGATGGAAGTGTGGTTGGGTACATATGCATGATAAAGAATGATGATTTCCTGCTTTGAGTGACACACTCTGCGTTGGCTGTTGGCTGCCTTCAGAAAGACATCTGCAGTTCCTTACTGCACTCTCTCTGTAATCTGTTCAGTGCTTCAGGTAAAAGATAAATAGGGCATTTATAGTAATTATAGTGCCAAGAAATGCATTCATGCAGACTGCAGTTAAGAATACAAGCAGTTATGGCCAATGCTTGATCTGGAGAAAGTTAGCCTTCATTTAGCTAGTGCCACATGGTTCAGTGGCAGTAAATTGAGAGAATAAGGACAAAATATTAAACACATATTTCTTAGTACACCAGTTCCCAAGTCAACACTAGATATTTGCAAAATATATGTACACAAATTATATACATATAAAATATATAGAATTTTTTATAACTTTTTATAGCTGTCCATATACACAGCTTTTCTATGTGGCTGCTAGTAAAGCATATTTCGAACCTGCACATAGAAAAGATTTTATTCTTGGTGTGTCCCTAGATATCGGAATCTAAAAATTGGAACTTTCCATTATAAAGTCTAACATAGCCTACACTAAGGCTGGCAGTATCCAGGTTTTTATATGGAGACTTTCAGCAGTAACAACTAGAAAGAGTTAGTTTCAGCAAAGAAAAGAAGGGAATTCAGTCTGACAATTGAGTATCTGATGGTTCATCTTTAATGCAAGGAAAGGAAGATGATTCTGTTTATGACATAATAAAAGCATGTGACCTAGTTGGTTTAAAATGTTTGTAAATTTGATAAGAGCTTGACTGCCCTCATAAAACTCTAGCAGATGCGAGCGAGTTTTTTTCCCCAAATAGCTGATTTATTTTAACTTAGTTAAATGGCTGGCAACATTGTAACTTTAACAATATAATAAAAGAATGTGCATACAGGCTTAATCAACAGCATAAGATACTTAAATGGATATAGGTTAGAAATTTTGTAAGCATTAGGGAAGAGTATGTTGAAATAAGAGAGAGTAGTTGATTGTCTATGATGTTTCATTCATGTTCGAAATTTTTATTTATTTTCTGTTTTATTTCTTTCTGTTATGTTATATTTAGGAATTCCTGATATATTTAACTTCTAATATTTAATGTTTTCTTCATATCCTTTCTTTCTGACATTTGATTCCATTTTTGTAGTCTTGCACATATTTAAATGTGTGGTTCCTAATCTGCATGCAATCTGTGGAGAAGTCAAAAATCACACATTTAAACTCAGGAATCCTTGATAAATAATTGCAAGTAGCAACCAAATGTAGTTTGCTAAAATATTTTAAAATTATTTCTAAATAACTCTGTTGTAATTATTTTCTTTAATGGCTACTAAAGAAGATACGGATTTGACCTTTTATGAACACTTTCCCACCACTCCAAACTAATGAGTATTTGGTATGCAAATTCTCATTACAGAAGGAACGGTGGATGATTTGCTTATAAAGCCTTGCTGCATACTGAGAAAGTCTTAGCCTTTTTCAATTCCCAGAATAGGTTATATCAGTGCAATAACTGGTTATATTTTGTCTGCCAGTTGGGCCTTTTAATTTAATTGCAATGCAGCAGAATAAAATCAGGGAAAACAATAAAAAATAAAAAGAAAATGAGCAACAGGTTTCTTGGATAAATAAGAACAAATACACTCCAATTCTTTTTTAGCATCCAATCAACTTCTTTAATTGTTTATAACTGACTAGCTTCTCTCTAAATCCACCATTAGGGCAGAAAGTGCAAAGATGCAGTAATCTAACAGCTTGCAAGCTTGCAGTGCTCTGTGCCCATATCTTTTTTGATTGAAAGTTTATGTAATTTTTAAATAAAAGGAGGAAAAAAGTATGGCTGTGCAGTTACAATGGCAATGATATGATTCTCCCCACCGAAGATGCTCTGTGTCTCTTAATTAACCTCACTTTTGCCTCTGTTTGCCATCTTATAAAATGGTGAAAAGATTTCTTTCATAAAACCTACTGTGAGAACAATAGACAGAAGTTCTGAGAAGTTCTCAAAAACATATGCCAAAAAATACTTAAGTAGCTTAGATATGGCTTAGCACACAATAAAATATTGATTCTTGGGGAAAAAAAAAAGAGAAGTCCAATTGTGAGATTTTGTAGTACAATAATTAGCTATTGATAGAGAAATTTAATCACCGTAGGTTGTTTATATAAGAAATTGAGGATTGGTACTTTCTTGGTTTGGTTCTCTGTCTGCACTGTCACAGTAACTGAATAAAATATAGAACTCGTGGTAAGAAGAACTGAGTCCTAGATTTATAATATCCTTTTAGTGCACATACCTATAATAAATTTTAAGTGGGTGGATTTTGTAGTCCTTCTGCTGAAATAAGTTTCCTGTGGTGACACAGGAGCTTATTAAACAAAAGATAATAGCAACAGTATATTTTAAAAATTAGCAGAATTCTTTTCATGGTCACCTCAGATGTTACCTATGTTTTCAAAAGGGAAGAATTTGCCTTCGATAATGACTGGTCACCAGAATACGGTGACCCAATAGGGCTCTCTTAAGCCCTTTGCCTTCAGCAAGCTTTGGATTAAGCCTGTGGGTAAGCGCAAAGGAAAAGTGTATGCTGAGACTGTCCATGATGAATTAGGTAGCTGAAGACCATCACACGTCTGGGTGACTGACATGTTATGGTCCTTAGGAGAAGAAGACACCTCTCTGAAATGAACTTATGTGACTGGAGAAATTTATGTATGGGGAAGAACAAATGAATGTGAAGAATGAGGTCATTCTGATGCTGTCAGGGAAGCTAGAGGAGCCATGAACCTGAAGTTAATGATGAACATAACTCAGAAGGTTTTGTACAGATAGGCATTCAACTGACTAGAAAGCAGTAAGAGCAGAGGTGCGCTGCAACTTAATGGAATCTGTCTCAAAATTCAGAAATGCATTCAGATTGTGCTGGAATTTCTAGAGTTCAAGACTGGTTAATGAGAGAGAATTGTTTTGTCCTTCCCTATAAAGAAGGCATCCAATTTCAAATGCAATGCCACTCTGCAAACTTGGAGGACTTAACTATGTGTTTAGATCTAATGGAAATAAAGGGGAGAAGCATCTACGCTTAAGTGCTCTGCTGAGTACAATATAGTGCGGTAGAAGAGTATTGATGGTAGGTCAGTATACCTGTAGGGGCTTATTCTCATACAAATATTTCAACTTTGTGCAATTTGCCACAGGGAATTTGTTAAGATTCACTTCTATTGAGTGTTGTGGTACAACTTACAGATTTTTGCTCCCCAGTTTGAACCCCACCAGCTGACTAAAATTGGCCATGATAAATGAAGAGTTAATGTTAATTAGCTGAGACAAGCTTTAGTCTTAATGAGATCTTGTGCTAATATAGATGACTGGGCTTTATCTGGAGGAAAGAATAGGCTGGTCACCATGTTCTGTACTCTCTAATAAGTGGGATTTGCAGTTGCCTTGGCTACTGTCATGCTCTTGCCACAAACCATAGTGCTAGCATGATCTCATCTGTGCATGTAGATTGTGATCTAAAAAGCTCTGAAAGACCCTTCTTTATTCTTATTTCTGCAGTTTTAGATTTTACTGTGAACTTTGCATAGCCAAATTTCAGTGTTAACATTAGAAAGTTGATGTTCTTGTTCTCTCTAGGCAGACTTATTCCCTTTGGTAAATGATTAAATATTTTTTTCATTCAAAGGGAAATTATTTTTTATTTAGTTAATATTCTCATTAATAGACCCTACTGTTTATTATTTTCTGTCCAGGCAAATGTCTCTGTCTAAGACAATTGTCTGGTTTCTGTTATCATAGTATCTGAGCAGCCCATATCGTAATTGCAGTTATCTCCTGCATGCTTAAGTTGTTTGCCTTTTCCCTGACTTGCAGAAAAAGGTATAATCTATAACAGTGGAAGAGTGTTGAGTTCAGAGCCCCAGAACACCAGTGTGTGACTCCAATGAGTTGTTTTCTTCTTTAGAAAACTAGCAATAAAATACATGGTTGTCCTTACCCATAACTGTTCTGTAAGGAGCTTGTTGCCATAGTGGGGGATGTTGTGTTTATTTTCAGGTAATATTACTTGTAAACTCCTGATTTTTTTTTTCCCAAACGCTGTGCTACAGTAGTAAAAGCATTAATTCAGTCCTGAAGGAGACCTGCATCAAGGTAGCAATGACAGTAACATAAATGAAGGTGCTGAATGAACAGCAAACTCTTTTGTAGAAGTGTACTTTTGTCCTCTATACCTTCACTGATGAACTAGTCAGATTGGGCAGGCTCCAAATTCCCAGAACAGACAAAGAAACTTTGAAAAGAATGAGACACTGCCTGTGAGCTCAGAGGAATGCACACTGATTAAATCAGGTTAAGACAAAGACTTCTGGACAGCCATTTCTTGTGTTCCCAATAATGGTAGGTGCTTGGAAGAAGTGGACCTACCAAAGTTTCCAAAGAAAACTTGCACAGAGGTCCTATGCACTTCATTTTTACCTTTTTCCTTGAACAAATAGCTTTTTGTTTTGAAGAGTCACTTAATGTTTCAATAGAAATCAATAAGAGAGATCAAAGTCCAACTACTTACTGAGGTAACGTAGGTGACAATTGGATGGTTTGACCTAGGGACTCTATTTATATATGGGGTCATACATAGGCATTTGATGGTTGCGTTATTATTTTCATGTGTGGAAGTGTTCAGAGTACCCTGAGAACGACAATTTCTACTTGGTAGCTGAAAGTACTGAACATTTTATGGGGAACCGGTCCTAGATCTCCAAGACAATTTTACTGACTTGGGGTTCTCAGCTGTGCTTTAACTGGTCAAGCCAACTCATACTTTGCTAAGTCAATCCTTTTACGCTCATCAATCCACTAGTAAGATAAACTTACTTTTTCTTGCAATGGGACATTTTCTTTCCAGAGACATACTTAGTTGCTCACTCAAGAAACCCTTCTATAGCGTTAAAGATTTAGTCATCATCCTTTCATCTGAAGATTCCTCTTGCTTTTCCTTTGTTACATTATAATCTTTATGCAATGAATAGAGGTGAAATAGCAGTAAAATAAAAAAACAATAATCATGGTCCTTTGTCCTTTGCTGTGGCTATGTCCAAACACATAACCTAGAATGGCATTAAAAGCCTAGCTTTAATGATCCATATTGAAGGATATGCATAGTTAGTTAATTATGTTAAATGCAATTACACTATAGATTGCCTATATGTTACATGTCTTTAAAGAGAAAGAAATTGTTGTCTGTCTTTGTAAGCACATCCTTTTCGATGATATCTATTGAGGGTATTAAAGGTAAAAACATTTTGTAATGAAGAAACATTTAGTAATTTTAATCTTCAAGGAATCACAGAACGTTAGGGATTGGAAGGGACCTCAAAAGATCATCTAGTCCACTCCCCCTGCCGGAGCAGGAACACCTAGATGAGGTTGCACAGGAAGGCGTCCAGGCGGGTTTTGAATGTCTCCAGAGAAGGAGACTCCACAACCTCTCTGGGCAGCCTGGTCCAGTGCTCTGTCACCCTCACTGAGAAGAAGTTTCTTCTCAAATTTAAGTGGAACCTCCTGTGTTCCAGCTTGTGCCCATTACCCCTTGTCCTATCATTGTTTGTCACCGAGAAGAGCCTGGCTCCATCCTCGTGACACTCACCCTTTAAATATTTATAAACATTAATGAGGTCTCCCCTCAGTCTCCTCTTCTGCAAACTAAAGAGACCCAGCTCCCTCAGCCGCTCCTCCTAAGGGAGATGCTCCACTCCCTTGATCATCCTTGTGGCCCTACGCTGGACTCTCTCCAGCAGTTCCCTGTCCTTCTTGAACTGAGGGGCCCAGAACTGGACACAATATTCCAGATGCGGTCTCAGCAGGACAGAGTAGAGGGGGAGGAGAACCTCTCTCGACCTACTAACCACCCCCCTCCTGATACACCCCAGGATGCCATTGGCCTTCTTGGCCACAAGGGCACAGTGCTGGCTCATGGTCATCCTGCTGTCCACCAGGACCCCCAGGTCCCTTTCCCCTACACTGCTCTCCAAAAGGTCTTTCCCCAATTTATACTGGAACCTGGGGTTGTTAAGGAGATGTACTGATAATTGAAAAGGATGATATTTTCTCTAGATCACGCAGAAAAGATATGCCTTGACTTTTGTAACAATAAAAACAAAATATTTGGCTAGTATGTTGCAGTTTTTTCAGGTCTGTGTGCTGCTGTATGGAATCATCCAATTTAAAATATTTTTCATTTAATTTGACGGTCATAAAAAAGCTTGACTGACAGTTGTGGATAATGTATCTTCTGTGTTTCCAGAGCTAAAGGAGAAATATTAAAGAAGTATTTCCTTTGAATAGGCATTTAAATTTTTAAATGAGGTTGCTTCGGTATAGGACATCCCTTTGAGGTTTGTTTAGCACAAAAGTTTGTGCAATTAAGCATAAATGGTCATACTTGTGGTTATAATTTGTTTAAGCATTCTTATTGACAATGTTACAGGAAAAGAATTGGAATTCAATGAGTAAAAGATGAGTGAAAATAAATGCACCTTCATGAATATTCTGGTGCACTATAGTTAGAGAATATCTAATCACTAACTAGACCAACAATGTGAGCATATGGGGATGACCCATAGTTACTTCTCTCTGTAAGTGCTTACTTCTCTCTGTAAGTGCACATCCTAGTTTATATTTGTGTCTGTTGCTATAACTCTCATTAAATTTCTTTTCCTAAAAATATTTATTGATAGAATTAGAGTGTCTCTATATATGTCTGGCAAGAAATTACTCTTTACTAGTCAATACTGGAACATTTGAAGAAAAGCTGGGTGTAACACCTCTCTATCAAAGGACTATTTGTGCATCTTCATCTGTATGTTCTGTTCTTTCCAATGACAGTTTTGTATCTGCACAAAGATGTTGCCTTTATTATTAGGGATTGCCTAAGATAAAACCCTACCTGCTAAGATGCCTCTGAAATATTCTAGGCTTTACAGATCACTGATAAAACCTTCTGCAGTTAAGTCATTAATGCTGTGCATCTGTGTATGTTTCTTTGCCAGAGAGCTTATATATTCATGTGTGTGAAGGATCCAATTGTGTTGCACAACTGTGCAATATGAGGATGCTGGATATCAGAAACATGTGTCCTGTGAAAGTGTTTTCCAATGTGCCTATTGGACAACAGAGTTATGTGTTCAGAAAAACAGTACTGTTTGTGCCAAAAGGCTAATACATCTTCAATGAATGAACATTTCTTAGAAAATTTTGTGGTTTAAAATCTTGTATGCATTGATAATTATGCTTCTGGATTGAATGTGAACACAAAAGGGAGATGATAGGCTGTTTTCCATATTTCTCTATTTTATGTGGCGCACAGCTGAACAATAAAAATGGTAGATGGGACCTCAAACAAAAATTATTTCTGTAACAATAACAGGATATTTGTGTCTCTTTTTACAAATAATTTTTTCTACTTGTTCACTAAGGCCAGGATGGAGGGAGTGAGAGGTGTTCAAAGTGTGATTGGCCAATTCAAAATCCCTTTCTCTCTTAATTGCCACATCCTATATCAGTGAATTTCAGGCTCTAGACATGCTTAATGAAATAACTCAGTTTGTTTGGTTTTTAACCCACTAATAATGTCATCTGATGCACCCTTCTTGTATTTTCACATAGGGAATAGCACTAATGACTTTATTCTTCCTGTTGCTCATGGTTTTATAGACTTCTGTAAAATCATCCCTTGATCATACCACATATCTCTAAGCCAGATGTTGCATTCTTAGTCAACTTAATTTTCCTTATGTAAAAGATATTTTTTACCTTTGACTGGTTATTTTCATCACTAATTTAATGCTTGTAAAACTACTGCTAGAGCAGATGTGCTTGTCTACATAAAATCAGTGATCCAAGGTTATGTCAACATGCCAATATTCTTGCATCCTGCCCTGCCCTTTTGGCCTACTTTCCTCTTGCAATGTGGCAGTTCATACAGGTGTGGACAACATTAGTATTATGTATTTTTTCCATACCATCTACTAAATCAATGACTCTAACACATATGCACACAAATTTGGCAGTTTGTTGTGATAGAGTAGCCTCATTGCACAGATCATAGTGCAAACCAAAAAATATTGCTGGCAACCATTTTATTTCACTGAGTATGTTACTCAAGACTGAAGAGACTAGCTACTTCTCTGTTAAAATTTTGTTTCATTCATCATCAGTTCTTTACCTGCTTGATTATTATCTAGGCTCCTACTATAACTTATATCTGGGTACCATTGTAAGCAATTACATTTCCAGAACAGAAAGTATTTTTCTGTTAATTGTGATGATGGATTTTCTTTGGATATTATAAATAAACCTTCTGACCTATACTTTTCTTTCCTCTGTACATAGACCTTCTGTGATTTGTTTTGCTGAGTAGTTTTAGTGTGAAAGCGTGGAAAAAATCCATGTTTTTCTGAGACTGCTCCTTCATTCTGATTCTTTTGTTGCTAAGATCAAAAGGTTTATTACGAAGGATAGCACTATAAGAAATTATCACTACATGTTTGAAAAGGGTTCTCTGCAGAATTATACCTATCATTTAAGTAAAGCTATTTCATTAGAAGTTAGTGAATCATTTAATAAGGTCAAGTATGCAATTTTTTGCCATTCAAACAATACTTGTATTTTGCTTCTCCTTCTTCTGTTTGTTATGCAATCTTTTATTAGCGCCTTGGTTTTTGCTACTATATACTTGCCAGTCTCCTGGATATCAACAATAACACAGTCTAAATTTCCCATGTAAAATTCTCTATAGGAGATTGTATCAACTGGGATTTTAACCTAACCCTGATAATGAAACCATCCTTTCTCACTGTGCAATGCTATATGTTTTACTGCAGTAGGTGTGCATTAGTGTTTATGCACATCTTTTACATGTTCACATCGTTCTGTGCTGAGTATAATTATCACTTTCTAGGCTGAAATATTCTACTATGGAGTACCTATTTTATTTATTATTTCTTTTGCGCAAACTGTCTGTAAATTGATTAAAATGGATGGATTAGGTGTGGAGGGTGCAGTGAGCTAGGTTGTTGAGAGGATGCATAATTGAAGAATGAGTGAATGAATGGCACGTAGGTAATATCTAACAGCACATACTTCTAGAATTTGGCATTTATTTTAGGAAAATATTTATGAAGTCATAATAGATTTTGCATTTACCCTTGGTGTTACAGAAAGGCTGATTCATAATATATTCCTGTTACTTGTTTGCAGTTTTCACAGCTCTTATTGAGTTTGCTTCCTGGGGGGAACTTACACTGTACAAGGAATTTAGTAGTGGTATGATCTGTGAAACCTTAGGGGCTCAGAAGGACCTATTCCAAGAACCACACGCAAATCCTAATGCTGCAACTTGAGCTAAACAAAGTTTTCTAGTAGTATTAGCACACAGTACAAACAGAGGATATTTTAATGGATGCCTTGACTTCTGGAAATCAAGAAGAGCCAATATGCAAAGATCTTTAAGACCACCATTAAGTAGTTATGAATAGGGTGTAAAACACAGCATCTGTTTAACATAACAGAACATTGCCAAGCTGTTGAGGAAAAATAACTTCCCTGCTCTAGTCTGGAATATATTGAGCAGCTTGAGCCAAAGAACAATCAGTTTGTTGGCAGGGTTGGAAAAATGTACTTGGCTTTCCCTTCATATAAATAAATAGCTAAGAGGAATACAGTGAAAAAAAAGAACCAACCAACATCAAAACAAAATGAATGAAAAATCAAACAAACAAAATTAAACAACTCAAACCAGAAAAAAAAGCCTCAAGTTCCCCCCCCACCTCTGTATTAAAAGATGCATTGATTTAAATCCACTGGGATAGAGAGTGGTTTCACCTCTCTAAATATTTAACACTGTCTAAAAATGAGACAGATTCTGAATATGTAACAAAAAAACCCCTCTTGAAATAGGTTAGTTTAGTTGCAGTTGCTACCCATACTTGGATGCAATGAAGAAATGGGAAATGATGTACACATGGCCATCCAGTGAAGATGCTAGAAAATTGCCAACTCTGAGATCAAGTGAGAGGAAGATGGTGATTAACACCACATGTCATACTAAAATGTTATATTTGCATTCAGGATTAATCACGGGACAACAGTGTGCAACTTGCCGTTTACCCACTGAGTAAGAGAAAGGAGTAAGAGAAAGTGAATACAAGAGCTGGTGAATATTGCAAGGATAGAAAATAGCTACTGAAATTTTGAGGCGTGAAAAGGACAGAGTTTCCCTAGTTTTTACTCCTTGCTGACATAGGGTGAAGACTTCTATTGTTCATTTAGTTTAGTCTTAAAACTTGTCAATTTTCCTACAATAAATAATAAATAATAAATAAATATTGCTCTCTTGAGAAAGAATTAAAAATGGTCTTGGAATATATTAATCATAAACACTGTACTTTGTAAGGGGTTATTGTACTAGAACAATTTTTGATGAGAGAATATTGTAATTTTAGGGTTTTTTCTTCACAAATATAGTGGCATTTTTTCTCCAAACAGGAACCTTTATACATTGCAAAAGCAAAATTAGTATGTCTCCATATGCACGTGAAAGAGTTACATATAAAGCCCTTCTCTCCCTTTTATACATGTCTTCTCCCCTTTGACTGATTTATTCATTGATCTTTCCTATGCATGGAATGTTTTTCTATCAATATCTCTGGGTTATTTTCGGCAGATCCTAGGATCATAGAATAAATCACATTGGAAGGGACCTCAGAATGTCTCTACTTCTCCTCCTGCTCAACACAGGGTCAGCTATGAGATCACACCAGGTTGCTCAGAGTTATATCTGGTCTGGTCTTGAAAACCTCCAAGGAATGGCAATGGCAAAACCCCTCTGGGCAGCTTGTTCCATTGCTTGGCTGTCTTCGTGGCAAAAACCTTTCTTTATACTCAGTCTGAACCTCTTTTGGGTTTTTTCAATTTCTACCCATTGTCTCCCATCAAGTACCCCAGTAAAGAACCTGGCTCCATCCTCTTGATAACCTTCTCAAGGAATATTCCTTATCTTAATATTTTTTGTTCTCCTCCAGATTTAAAGCACAGCAATCAGGGCTCTTCTGACCTACTCCTAGATTATAGCTGTTACACCTCTCTCCTGTGTTGAGTAATTGACTTTTCTGCTCTTTGTCACTTTTAGTAAGCATGAGTCTTAAAAACAGTAAGCTTTACTGCCCTACTCTTCCTTCTTTTAATCTTTTTTGAAGTATCTGGCACTTTGCAGACACTACAAAAAACCCAAAACATTGCAGCTTGAACAAAAACGTTACAGTAATTTCCAGACTGCTCTTCTACCGGCATTGCCTTCCTTTCTGACCAACCTAAGTTGGTTATATTTATGCTTGTGCAGTGGTGCCTGATTTTAGCTTAAAGCTTAAAGAAGAGAATTTGAGTGCATGTCAGGCCGAGCTCAAGCATATTTTCAATTGGGCAGTTACTATCTTCTAGTTTTGTGCTACCTGATGAACCTACCTGAAGCCTGTGATAAACTTTGTGTAATAGTAGGGCAAACAAGCTCTACACAAAAAGCATCAACTGATAGTGAGGACATGTTTGTGTTGCTATGCTTCCGCACAGATGAGGGAAACAGTCATAAAAATGTCTTGCCTGAGGTCACACAGCTGGGAATTGAACCCAGCTCTTCAGACAGTGATGCAGCCTATTCATGTTGTCCCTGTATCCTTCCCCATCCACCCTCTCCCCCCCAAGTTAAAGGTGCTTCTTGCTGATGAGAGTCAGAATGTTTTTCAGGGTGTAACTGTCAGCGGAGTTTTGTCTGTGTGAGAGAGACTGAGACTGTTGGGATGGTGTAGCTGCCTCTCCCTTCAACTTCCACTTCTGAATCTTTCCAGATTTCCACAATATTTCATGGCTTCCAGTGAGGGTCTTAAAATCACTGTTTAAAGACCTCAGAAAGGAACTATCAGAGGAATACCTATTGTATGAAAAATGAGCTAGTATGACAAATAATCTAGTATTTCTTTTTTCTCTCTATTGTCACATTGTTGCTGTCCGCTTCAAAAGGTCTTGTAGTTTGTGCATGTTGAGATAGCAGGAAGTCATGCAATATTGATGGTAATTTCCTTTTTCTTAGCATAGAAATTAAGAATAATCGTGCAATAGCAATATTCACATAGGGTAATGTCTTTCAAACACTACTAGCAGTAAAATATAGCAGTAAAAGTTAGGGCCGTGATTCAATCACATGCTGCTTTCAACATACGTATCACGACTGAAATCAAGAAACTATGAGGCGAAGATATCTCTTAAGGGTGTCTGTTAAAATAATGAAACAAAAGGGTAGCTCACAAGATTAGTAATGGCATAAGGAATATTTTTTTCTCCGGTTATGATGAAAATTTGTGACTATTTGGCAGCTGTTTGGCTCTTTGTGTTTAATAAACTGGCGGGTCTGACTGGTGACTTGTGAGCAGCTGTCCACACCATGCAGCTGGCAGTCCCTGACAATCACTCAGTAAGGCCAAGTGTTGCATAGCTGTAGATGTGCAGTGCTACCCTTATGCTTAAATCTGTCCCCTCGTGGCCATGATTAATGTAATCTGGCTGTCAGAGCTGCGGAGGCAGCTTGCACTACTACTACCCGTGCTGTACTTATCTCAGCTTTAATGGAGTGGTTCAGTTTACGTGGCTGTATTAGTCTGGCATCTTTATCAAGCACAATAAAAATTCCTTGAAGATGTCACATGTGCACTTTTACTTAATTAAAAAAATAGTATTTCTCAATTAAAAAAAAAAGAAAAAGAAAAAAAATTATATTAACTGACTTTTCATACAGAATGTGATTTGATATAGTGGGCAGGTAATTAGTCGCAAAAGTCAAAGGGGTTTTTTTTAGCCTGAAATTTGCCAAAGCTGCCTACTGCTCTAAATCTTTGAGACATAATGTAGTGTCATGCAGAGATGCTATACTTAAATGCTATACCAAAATGGCAAGGTACTTCTCAAAAGGATTAGTGAACCTGGACAGAGAAGTACATTAAAACAGGTCTGTTACTTTACTGGCTGGCGTGTTTAGATTATATTGGGTATTTCTGCATAGCAGTACATTGTGTGGTACTGACAGAGCATCACACATCTAAAGAATATCTTTTTGTCAGACAAGACTCCTCGTCCTCTTATGGTTTGGCTTGCTTTAATGTTCTACTACCAAGGGATCCAAGTTACTCAATGTATGATAATCTGCTTGAACTTTGGTAATCTGACTGTTTAGGTCTTGCTTGCAACTCTGGTGTCATATCTTCTGCAGATGACCAGCCAAGTATGGAGGATCAGCTGCAGAAATCCCTTTTTCTTGCATATGTTGATTGTGTCTGGCCGCCCTGCCTTGTAAGCTTTTATTTCAGACATTCTCCTTACAATTCCTATATGTATAAAGTAAACAGAAGGAAAAACCGTCAGCCATACCACCCCAAAATTATCTCAACCCTACTCCAAACCGGCCTGTGTAGCATGTAGGAAAACTACTCCTAGGAAACCCTTAGATAGCATTGCATGTGGTGCACATTACTGTTAAACATGAAACATGCAACAGATAGGCTTTGGTAATAAACCTGTTTCACTTGCCATATTATAAAGAGAACTCTCCTGAAAATAGGAAATATGGTTAAAAATCCCAATTCTTAGAGTTTTGAAATATGGTCTTGCCTATCACACATAGTTACCCTGAGCTACTAAATATTGTGGACCCTGTTCTGTTTTAAATGACAATGTTCATTCTTGACTGGAAAAAACCACAACCTTTTCCAATTAAATGTCATATCAAAACTGCCCATTTCTTTAAACAAAGGAAATAATAATGAAAAGGTTTTATAGTAATGCTGGTGAGGAATGTAAGTCTGTGAAAGGTAGTGTTAATAAGATGTAAAATCAATACTGCATAAACTAATGGACATTTAAGATCCATCTGATAGTTTTCACGCCCTTGGTAGTTTTTAATCCTGGAGTCTGAATATCACTTCATACTATGCAGTTACAGCATAATATAAATCTATCTAAATTCTCCCTGAAGTGTTAAGTGGACATATTTTTTTTCCTTCACAGCATTCCTGTAAATGTAGATTGTGGTAGTGTTGAGAGCTGACAAACTGCTATGAGGTCTGCCTGGGGTAGGTGAATACAGTCTATGGTTTATAAGACCTCTGAGCTATTTTTA
The DNA here is from genome assembly GCF_000695765.1 of Mesitornis unicolor. NCBI lineage: Eukaryota > Metazoa > Chordata > Aves > Mesitornithiformes > Mesitornithidae > Mesitornis > Mesitornis unicolor. The sequence continues at coordinate 35,947 of NW_010195108.1, forward strand.
AAATAGAAGCTGTTCTATAAATGTTTTAGGCATAATTAGAATATATTGGGAGATAACTCCCTACAGAAATAAGTGTGGAGCCTGGTTGGCTGGTGCAGGCTATCCAAGGTGCTACCTGTCACAGACATATAAAAGGTATAAATAGCTTAGTCAGCTTTAAAGATGGGTGAAATAAGCAGCTTCTTATTCTAGTAAGGTGTTATGGCTTGCAAAGAAAGGAAATTTGCCCTGGTGGTGCTTTTGCCATTTCCTGGCAATGAATGTCTTCTGCGAAAATTGTCAAAATGTTAAAGCTAATCTTTCTAACCCTTTACAGAGACTTGGTGAGATAATAGGGGAAGGTGGGAGGAAAAACAGAAGGAAGTTCTGCTTCCTAACGCCACCTGTTTCAACTTGGTTTTGCAGTGTTTGTGAAAAGAATGGGCTTAAATAGTTGAATGCAAGTTTATCTATGGTTTCTTAGCTTTATCAAACTAACCAGATGTGGGAGAAAGCTATCCAATGAAAACAGGATTTATTGCAGAGGTGAAATGAAATTGTACATACAAAGAGTTGTGCCTTACCTTCTTTCCAAGTAATAGTAGTCTGTTGTAGCTAATTGGAAAGGATATTTGTATGATACAAAATAAGGAAAAACAGAAGTGAAAATATTTCATTTAATTTACCTGCTGTAAGAATCTTCTCTACAATTTTATCTCAGGACTTTAACATCTTCCTCAGGTAGGACTGGACAGTGGAATGGAAATGCATAGTTGTAGCAATCCAAAATGCTGGTTGCCAGCTGTCACGAGAGTGCACTTCTGCAGAAGAGTTTTTGACATGGTGCTAGTTAAGAGTTTGGAAGAAAGCCATTTTTGGAGCTAGTATAATACCTGTGTGAAGTGGAAAACAAATTTAGGGCAGGAGTTAAGTCACTTGCTATGGCCAAGGAGATGAGATATGAATTCAGAAGAAACCTTCAGCTGACTGGGTTGTTTGTTTTTTAAGCAGGTGTCAGTATACATCCACTGTGGTTGTATTGAAATACATCTGTTAGTTCTTTGCTTATAATATGACATTGTTTGGGAAACTTCATCTTTCTTATCCGGCTGATAGAAAGTTGAGCAAATGCTTAGATGTTGAGAATAGTTAATCACCTCTATTTTAACAATGATCTATGGCTGATCATGCTCCAGACATTTCCTGTCCCTTTGAGATGGGATCTTAGTTTCGTTTTCCTTAAAATGTGGTCATATTTCAGATTAATAGTTTTGACTGATATTTGAAGTGCTTTGAAGGACATATGAAGATGGAAGGGACTAGAGGAGTACAAACTGTTATCACTATTATATTTCAGCTGAAATTAAATTTTGCTCTTTCTAGAAAGAAAATCTGCTCCAGGTTAATATTTAATCCAGTTAACTGTCAGTAGTTTATTCAAGAAATGAATACGAACCACAAACATGGAAATGAAATGTTCAGGTTTGAAGTCTGCATTATTTAGCCTTTATAAATCTTTACATTTTAAAGAAACCAACAGATTCATCATTAATTTTTTGGTGATGTACAGAACATTCTTTCCCCCTTTCCATCTGCCTCAGTAGATTCTCTTTTTCCTTGCCTTTTTTTCCCCTTCAGAGCAAAAATGCTAAGTAATCCTGAAGACAGGATCTGTATTTATAGTCCCTCAGTTAGATCACAGAGAGGAGCATTAATGCAAATCGCTTTATGCCTTTTAAAGAATGCTGCAATCATGTGAAGTCTTTCTCATACATGAAAGATAAGGTATACCAAATTTAGAGGCTCTTGATATAGATATAACCTCTTAAACAAAAACCTTTGCTGTTATGAAATAGGAAGTATGCAATAAGGAAAAACAAAAGTGATGGATTTATGTTGGCTAATAAGCCTGTGTTTTAGGGGGTTAAAAAAAAGCTAATAAAAACCTGTTAGACTATCCCCAACTCCTTACAATCACATCATTTGTGTAAATTCTATGCTGCTATTTGTTAATGTGGTTGCTATGGCAACTGAAAACCTACATCTCTTTGAGGTAAAATCAGAAGTGTGGTGAGCATGGAAATGCAAGATCTGACTTTACACGTACACCAATGCACGCTTTGTCTCTTCTGCCTCTTTTCACAATAGATAATGACTAAAGGTTTTCTCTTCATTTTGTTTTCTATTCTGGCACTGGGAAGGGTAATTGTGAGTACTGAGTGGTAAAATGTGAAACCCACTGGGGGACTGAGAGACTACAACCTGCTGGACTGCCAGCAATTTATTTGGCAGATGGTATCAGGTCTCAAAAGAGACTAATTGGCTTATCATTGCCAATGCACGCGTTACAAGTGCTTAGATAAAGCTAGCAAATACACATTAGCTTGACGACTTGATTTCGTGGCTGTGCTTTTAAAGAAAAATATAGGCAAGACAGTACAACCCCATTTGAAAGTGCTGGATTCAAGCCTCTCAGAATCTACAATCCTTTACTGGAGTCCTAGTACAGATTACTTAAAAAAAAAAATCTATGGTTGATCTTACAGGCTGACACAACCTATGCATTTTCATGGTAAACTTTTTCTGTCTCTACTACAAGTGTTAGCCTTCTGCATCACTGGTTAAACTGCAAAGTCTAGGTGACTTCATAGCAGCTATCTCAAAAGATTCCTCTGAGGTTAATATATCTTTTATGGGTATTTCTAAAGAACATCCATTTGAAGATCTTGGTATATGTAACATTTAAGTGTAACTCCTTTGGTCTCTTACTGGCATGTGCAGAAGGAAAGACTAGACTGCTGAGCTGGCTAAGGAAGTGACAGGTGAAAAGCAGCTTCTAGCAAGGTCTGGACTGGAGAATGAACAGGATCAGCTTGCTCTAGTTCTGCTGGGAATTTAGCTCAATGTGTTGGAATGAAAAATTTGGTTGAAAATTCAGAATTTATTATGCTCCTATCCAGTTGTTTCCCATTTCAAAAGTTATTCTGAAGTTAAACATCTGTGAGGACTCTCAGGGGTTGTTCTTATGGTCAAAGGACTTCAGAATTCCAAAGTATAGAGAGTGGCTGATCTGATGGTGTTTTTGGCCAGGACATAATGCAGATGTACCAAGGATGTAGGAGAGGAAGCAATCCTCAGGTTCCAGTCCACTGTACCAATTGGCACAGAAAAATCATTCATTGCATATAAGGGGTTTTGGTATTTTTTTAATTGCCTTTAAAAATGTATTGGTCACTGTGCCATCATGAAGCTTCCTGTAAGTCTGCAAAAATTAAGAAAAGAGCTATCTGATCCTCAGGCTGACATGTGCTTGATGCCTGCTTTGTATCAGTCTGAATGAAGATGCTAAGGAGATGCTGGTAGATGACCCATCTGTGTGAACACAAAATGTAAGGACTAATGTAAAGTCCTATATAAGGAAGGCTGGCATGTCACATCCTGCTTCACTAAATTCCCATCTATATATGAAATATTCATATATATATAAAAATATATTAAATAGGCTAATTAATGTTCAATCATTTTGACTTTTTGATTCTAAAAAACTGAATTCAAACACAGAGGCATATGTTCCATGGGAGTTGTCAGGGAAAATCAGCTAATGTTTCTAAAGCATTGTCATGAACTGTAAAATATTCATGATCCATATACTGTAGTTTAAAGAAAGTCATCGAATTCAGGAAATTCTAATTTTGTGTGAGGTGTTATAGTCTTGTTAATGAGCTATATCTGTCAGTTTTGATAAGCACAAGAACTTTTCTGTGTTTCTTTTTACAGGGCTTATCAACAAAATAAGTCCACTTCTGTTGATAGGGTTTTCTGAGTTTTTCAGTTTTATTGCAAGGTTGCTATTGAATATGCAATGTTAAGAAAAATAACTAAAACTGTCTGTAGTTAAAATGTGCTTTCTCTAGTTCCTTTTTTAATTCTTTTGTCCATTTTCTCATGGTTCTCTAGATAGCAGAGGAGGTTCCCTAGGTGCTAGATGAAGCCATTCAGTGTCTGCCTGTGAAACAGCACTGACTTCTCAGCTTATCACTTCTTGTCAGTACTCCTTTTGGATCTTCCACCCTCTATGATTTGCCAGAAGGTGATTCTGGCAATTTTTTCATCCAGATGCTCAGTTAAGCTGTTTAGCAAAGCTTGCCTTAGCCGTAGAAATAAGCCATTCACTTATGTGTTGTGTAGTTTCCACATTTTCATTGTCCTGGATTGAAACTGCTTTTTTCTAATTTAAGAGCTCCAGAATGTGTGTTTCCTCAGTGGACAGCCTAGCTCAAAAACAGTAACAGAAACAGACAAACAAACAAACACCCTCAGAGAAGCTAATTCTCACTGCCTTTGACATATAAAGGGCTATCCAGGAAAAAGCACAAACGAAAAAAAAAACCACTGAAAACTCTTGTCAGTTTTTTACAGACTTTCAAATGTAAGAATATGTAATCCTGAATTTGAAAGAATGTATGGGCCATGTGCAGACCATATAGGGAGAGTAATTCTGAATCTAAAAACAGAATGAAAAGAACTTTTTCTCTGTGCAGTTATTGCAAGATTTGAATGCCAGGCACCTTCAAATGAGCCTGGAAACAGAGATGCTGCATCAGATGGCAAAAGGAAGTTATCCTGTGGAGAATGACTGTCAGAGATTCACTGGGTTCTTGCAGTTACTGTTAGCATACTGTGAACAGGGACACAGAAGTTGCTTTTGTTGACTCACATAATGAGATTATAAAAGAGTGGGAATTGTAGAAAGGGAGCAGACCCAGGAACCTGCAGAGTATTATTTGTTGAGCATGGTACTGGAACAGAATTGACTACAAATCCTTATTCAGTTCCACAGTTCCTTGTAGGTCTAGGCACAGATTCGCACATATTTTGCAACATTTGCTGCCAGCTTGAGGGATAGAATTGTTTGTGACAGTCTATTATGACAAGTAATATTCTGATTTTTGTCATGTTTGGATTTTGTTCTGTTTCAGTTCGTAAGTTGCTTTCAATTTGAACTTTCCTTTTTCTGTTTGCTATCATGTTAGAAAGTTACAAAAATATGAGTATATATCAATTAGCTGCACTGTTCTTAAATTACTTCTTCTATGAAATCATGAGGTTTGCGGCTAAAAACTTATGTACTTTCACTCTTCTGGAAAGAAACAGGTATACCAAAAGGTTTCTCTGAATTATTTGTATATAGGGAGAGCAATCAGTTTACAGAAACTAATAAAGTGGCACCCTGTGCCTCCAAACTAGAAAGCAACTAGAGTTTGATTAAAATGGATATTGAATTCAGCAAGTCAGAGAGTTCTTACCTAGCACAATCCATAAAATTAATCAGCCACAAAATACCACATGTAAATTGGCAAGCTCTTCATCCAAGAAGTTTCAGAAAATAAGCACAGGTGGCACTTTAGATCCCCAGCACATACAAGAACAATATGCTTCACAGCAGTTTGTCACAATCTTGCATATTAGCAATGCGTTACTCATTAAGACTGCCACATATGCAAAAAATGCACATACATATGATGCCATTCCTAGAGGTGCTGCTTTATTGTATGGATTGGTTATGGTGTCGAATGAGTCCCCTCTATAAGTAAATGCTTGTTTTTGGTTTCATAGATGCTATTTGGAGCACAGCAGGACATAAGCCTGCACAAGAAGTTTTTTGTGATAGCTTAGAGGCATCAACATCAGCATTGTGAGTGCCTGTTGTACTGGAGTACCCCCTGGAGAACCTTAAGGAAAGTAATGTGATTATTCATTTGAGCTTTAAGTTGTATGGTAAAACTTCAAAAGCTATGGCAGGACAGGCCAGATGAGTTGCTCCATAAATCTGCATCCCAGTAGAGACTTGGCTGGGAACAAAGTTCCTAGTCAGTGATCATATGAAAAGAAGGTATTTGTTTCTCTGCTTTCAGAAAGTCAGATCTCTTCAAAGCACTGTTGTTGTGAAACCTTCTTCTGATGTGCTGTACAAGCTCTGAAAAATGAGAGAGTAGTACTCCCTGCCATTTTCAGCTCCAGGTAAACACAGTAGTATTTTCACAGTAGTATTAAAAATAGTATTAAAATCTCCAGGCCAGTAGCCCAGGAGCTCATTTCCCAACCTCACCTTTATTTAACCATGAACCTGTATTAATGTTAGGTGGCCTGGGGAAGATAATTTATAGACTTCTACATTTGATAGGGCTTTCTGTTGTCATACCATGGTGCTGAAGGAATGGAATAATTTTTTTGTCCAGGTTTGTGTTAAATTCACACTGGATTACATCATGCTGAGCTTCTGGAGTAACTTTGTCTGCAAACCAACAAAATCCTATGTCACACTAATTAGCCTACTCCCCAGGTATACAGGGAAATTCTGTCCCAGAGTTGTCAAAATCTGTTTTAAAACCTTCTTGGCAGTTTCCAGCATCCTTACACATTGCTGCAATCCCCAAAAGGACTTTCCTGCACTGTTTGTGCACTGGATGCTTTTCTGGACATCCTTCTGAATTGCTGCATATGCTGGCTGCAGTCAGCAGGGTCTCCCTTAGTCAGTCTGCACACCCAGCCCTCTGGAGAGGGATACACAGGGGATGTCACCTCAGTGAGACTGAACAGTGGGGTGGATAGGTATAGAGTTTACCGTAATTCAGAATGACATTTACTGTTGTTCAACCAAGTTTATAATAAAATATTTTTAAATAGTCCCAAAATACCCAGAAGGTAGTAATGAGTGTTGTTTTTTGTGGAGCTCCTTTCTCACCGCTCCAGTCTAGTCCTTTTGCTTAGAGGAAGTCAAGGTCAGTTCACCCATTACAAGAAAGCAACATTTTCTTCTGTCCAGAGTTTTCTTTTTTCGTTTTTTTTTTTCCCTCAAACATAAGCAATTTCATCTGGCAATTTAATTGAGAAGTTAATTATAGCAGATAACTAAATCTTATACTGAACGCCCTTTAAGTATAAAGTGTAATCATTTGTCTAAATAGTGCTACATGTTTTGACTTTAAACAATCTGGCTCTCATAGTTAATTTATTAGTTCTCATTTGTGCTTGGGCTTCCAATGAGCGTTAGCAGATGTTGGCAAAAGGAAGGAGTAAACCACTGTGCAAGTTTGTGGCCCATACTTGGTGACTTCCAGTAAGATATATCATTACCCTCCTGAATTCTTGATTACAAATCACTTCTCCTCTTTTCAGTTCAGTCAGCAGAACACTGAATTTAATTTTATACCAGTGCTGACCTAATTTTAGGAAACTAAGTTCCTGTGGGGCCTATATTAATCCCTACCCTATTTTCTACAACCCCGTCTTACAAGAGAATATCTGAGGCTTACCTTGGTGTCCAAAAAACCTTAACCAAAGGCAACTCTTACAGCTATTTTCATGTAGACTTTTCTTGCTTACATGAGATGTACCCTGCTGTAACCTTTCCTTTAAGATTTTGTTTAGGCAGTGGTTATTGTGGTTTATTGCTGCACATGGTCACAGTATGGAATGGAGCACAAAGGGAAACCAAATTATCTTAATTTCTTTTAATAAATACATTTCCCAATCATGCTTATTTTGAATGCTAGTATTCAACCCCACTTGAGTATCTCTCATTATTATGTGAAAGTTTAGGCCTATAAGTAGTAAATTAAATACATCATAGCTAACCAAACAAGTGGTTTCTAGAAAAGGCAGGCGATTTCATTCACTCACATCTGTATTTATTGTGCATTTATACAAATGGTGAGGGTTTATCTTCAACCTTTTTTCTATAATCCTTTTTTTTTTTGACAGTGATGATTCTTCCAGCAATAGCTGGAGAACAGAGCGACCTGAAAGAAAGTGCATGCTTCTTTCAGGAAAGCTGAGAACAGCACTATGCCTGCTTCCCTTTGACACAGCAAAATGTCATTGTTTGGCTATTGCCTACACACTTTTCCTGTTTTAATGTACCTGAGTTGTCACTGAATAGTATTCATTGTAGGTGATAAGTTGTGAATAGGGGATGATGAAGTGGTGGTTTCCTGGAAAGGAGCAGAATCCCCATCCCTTATAAAAGGCCTTCTAACAATTTGAAAGCTGACAAATGTGAGCATTGTTAAAACTCATGCGGCTTGGAAAAAAGCCCTGTTAAGACTGTCCATTTAAGCACATTTTTAGGCTGGAAGCTTTTACTAGCTAGTTACAAATATATTGATTTTTAAAAAGAAATTATTGACCTTTAAAACCCTGGAGTCAGCTACTGCCTGGCTTATTGAAGATATTTGACTATGTATATTCACAGAGGCCTAGATAAGAGCTGGTGGTTTTCAGCATCAGACCCTGAGCAATGATCAGAAGCAAGGTGTAGGTCATGAAAGCACTGTATTTATAAGAAATATAATCAGACTGAGTGTAGAAGGCTGAGATACCACTTACAGAACATCAATCTGCATTTCAGAGCAGGAGACCTTAAACTTTGTTCCCTCACTTCTTCCGCTCCCTCTCTGGAACAATTTTCACATGATCTACAATTTGAAAAAGTTGGGTTTTGATTCCCTTTCCTTCTGTGCCTGTCCCCCACGTGCTGTCTTAACAGTTAGTAATAACATTTTAAAGTAATATTAGGCCCTACCCTCTAAGGAGTTTAGTACTCGCAGAAATTTGTGTGATTGCAGGTTTCTGGATGAGGGCTGAATGTATGTACCCCTAACTGTCATATTTATCAGAGGACAACTGGGCTATTTCTGCCGTGTCTTGTTATATTTACATTTTCACCTCAGAAAATAAATTGTTTCCTAAGTTTATGCAGAGGAACAATTTTCTGGCTGTCAAAACATATCAAGAAGCAGTATATGAATGGGATATTAGTTACTGTGAGTTAACACTGCATATCTGGAAATAAAAACAATTCTGTTATTTAGCAACTATAGATTGAGGATAGATTAAGTAATACACTTAAGGTTTTTTCTTGTCTTTTTCCTGACTTAGAATGCTCAGTTAATATCATAGAGTTTCCAAGTCCCTGAAGGTTAACTGGCATAGGCGGCTAGGCTCAGGCATATAGAAGATGTTCAGAGAAAAGAGGTTGTAATGATTTAGCATGGCTCTGAGTCACAACAGGTGAAAAACAAATCCCTGCTTAGTTCTACAGCTTTCAGTTCTTATACTAGTGATATACTAGCATCCACATTTCTTCCCCTCATTATTTCCTTCTTCAGCAGACTACATATTTCTACTGTTTTTGTATTTTTAACAAATGTTTGCACCATGCTCTTTGTATTTCAGTGGTTGTTCCTATGTCTTTTCTTTCTTTTGTGCATCATAAAATCCACTGTTTCATGCCTCCAACCATCTACACAACTCTGCTCCTTTTGGAAGCCCACCCTTGTGTATTGGCAGTGGGAGACTAAAAGGCCCTGTGGATTCTGCTGACTTGACAAATTTCTGGATATTGAACTGTCTACCAGAAGGTTCAGAGCTCATGTTCCCTATCCCAGTGCCACAGAGAAAGTCCATTTGTCCTGCAGTGCTTCAGAATGATGATTGACAAGACTATGAAAGATGTTGATTTGATTTTTGTAATGTACCACAAACTAATGTCATAGTGACAACAATCTTTCGCTATGGTATCTGTTCTCTAACACCACCGACCCCCATGCCCACAACCCCCTCCACCCAGCAGGCATTACATCCCCTTCCGTTTCACACAGGTTGGGACCTGAAGGTGCAGATGCCTTGTCAGAAGGTTTGGATCTAGACATATGGGCCATAGGACAACACTGGCTTTGGTTGAGATAACATCTGTAACATCACTTGTGTATTCTATTTGCCACTTTATTTCATTCCATTCATATTTGTCTTCTTTTCCTCTTGTATTCATTGGTGTCTTAATCCTTGTTTCTTTGCTGATTCTTCCATAAATGCAGTATAAATGTGGGAAATGTTGAGAGTAAAGGAAGTGAGCAAATACTTTTTCTTTTCTTTTCCCTCTTTCCTTCCCTCTCATTTCTTTTCTTCACTTTCCAGTGTGCTCTGTCTCTCCTGTTCTCCCTCAGCTGTGTTCATTTTATTCATTAGCAGAAGCAATGCTGGAAACAGATTTTTCAGGTGGCAGTAAAGAGTGCAGGGAATGGCTGAGGGAGCTGAGGAGTTTTGTGTGTTAGTAAATCCTACCATAATGTTGCATAATTAGTCTTTCCTGGTCATGTTCTTTTCTACTGCATAAAAGCTAACCTTTCATTTTTTTAGTGCTTTATGTATACGTTTGGCTCCAGAGGTCTTTATACACTCTCTTTGCAAGAAAGTGCACAAAGACTTAATATTTGCATTTACCTTTTGAGGTGCAGCACTGATAAACTGTTGGTTAATGTTAAATCTAGCAATTTTTCTTCTTTCCCCATTGTGGTATTTAGGAAAAATATGCTGAAAAAAAAGTGAATTATTCAGGCAGGGGGAAAAGTAATAATGTGGTGATGTTGCAATTCTTCTGAGACTTTTGGAATTATTTATGACTTTTTTTTTAGTAGCAAGTGCTAGAAGTGCCTATCATCTGCGTTGAATCCTAGCTCATGTTCTCTAATAACTTTTCCTTTCTTTTTTAAGTTTCTCTTGGCTTTCTCTGAGAAACGCATTTTCATGCATTAGACAGGGTGAATGTGTTGCATGGTACTTTAGGTTAGCTGGTTTGAATTATGAGGAGGGGGAGAAGGGAATGAACCCACTCCATTGTGCTCAGCAGTTGTAATGTCCTACATTTGCAGCCTCTATTATAATTTTCAAGATCTGAAACTGTTTTTATAGCAATGGACTTATCTATGCAAGATACTAGGCTTGACACAGGTAAAATTGAATGCAAGTACAGGATTGCTACGGTATGTTGGAAGTCAGACTCAATTTTTCAATGGTCCCATTTGGCTTTAACACTTATGGAACTTTCCATTGTTTTTTTTTCCTTTTTTTTTTTTGTTTTTCTTCATCAAATATCAAACTTCATTGCAAGCACAAATATCCAACTTAATTGTTTTCAACTCCTGAGGTTTCAAACCCATTAAACAGCAGAGCAGCTCAGTAATTGCTTAGTACTAATACTGAAATTGTAATAATACTAGTGGCAACAGAGGACAGTGAGCAAAACAATGAGAAAAATGTAAAGGCATAAATAGCATTAGTAAAGCAGTTTCACAAAAGATAAACAGGACTGTTTATCAGGCTAATATTTCAGACCACAGATAACAGTTTTAATTAACTCTTTTCTGTATTTCCTTGTTGGAGAAACTAGCTGTAGAATTATTTGGCTTTCTTAGAAGTACAAGATTTTATATAGTTTTTTCATTTCCTTTCAAATCTGTTACCAGCTATACTGAAGTTAATAACCATAACGTAGTAGATGCTTTCTGCGGTTCCTGGTGATGGAGAGGTTGCCTTTTTTTCTTTTCCTTTTATTTTTGTTTATTCCGGGTTCTGTTCTGTCCTGGCCTCCAAGGGCACTAGATGGGGTTTGCAAGGTTCTTGGTGCCTCCTGGTGGGATATGGCAGTGCTGTCCTGTGCTGCGCATCACCGCCGTTGTGTCCCCAAGTAGCAAACCTGAACTATGTCCTGGCAAGTCAGAGTCTTATGTGTTTTATGACCTGAATTGTGTCCTGGAGTTGTATAGGATAATTTCTACCATACTATTCAGTATAATAGACAGGATATAGTGTTGATGGTAAAGCTGTGAGGATATGATTGTAAGCATTTGTAGGTGCTTTAGGAACTGAAGAACGGCTAGTCTGCTCAAAGTTTCCATGTTCTTTTCTATTTCCGTGAGGGTGTCTATATAAATTTATTATTTCTACCAACAACCTTGCCTTAAAGATGATCAGATGTCATTTGTGAAGCTGCAGTTATATTTGTTTTGGGAGTGTTTTTTAGCTTCTTTAGCATCTGGAACTGTTGTGGTGTCATACATATGTACACACAGCGCACAGGTTAATAAGAATTTTGGGTGTTTTATCTTTTAAAATTTCATGACAGGACTTGTAATGTTTAGTATGTAGAGAGTCTTTTCATTGTAAAAGAGGGAAAAAAATCTGTAACAGGGAGTTATGTATCTCATTTGCTCTTTCCAGCAGACACTTATATTTATGCCCTTGTACATCTTGAGGCATTGGTCTTGTCACATAAAATTCCAGTATTTCTGCAGGATACAAATTGTTCCTTTGCTATATGGTTTCAAGTAGTGTGTGGCTACAGGCTCCAAGCTTCCTTATGAATCAACAGTCTCAGTAATTGTGTTAGTAAAACCTGCTGTTGGATGGCTTTTACTCTGGTTGCTTCACCCTGTGGGTCATGGTATTGTTCTCTGTGTAACCTACAAATCACTTGGATAATATTCACTTCACTGTTACTCAATGTTGCTGGAGCCCTCAGGAATGAGAATATTTTTCTCAAATACACACCATTAACATGACAAGGCTGGGAAAGACACAAGGAGAAAAGGGAAGGAAAAGCTACATAGAGCTTGTTGAGTATAGCCAAAAATTCAGATTATGCCTTAGATAAATTTCAGATGTGTTATCCACTGGAACTGCTCAAGAGAATGTACTCTTTGCTCTCAGAAGTGTTTCCCTTTGAACTGTTGTTAGTTTATTCACACAGATTGTCTTTAATGCAGAATTCCTAAATTAGCCAATCACTCAAAAATGAAATCGCTTCAAAAACTAAGGAGAATACATGACTAACATATTTAGTTTCCTCATAATTTTGGAAATTTGAATTACAATCAGAGGAAAACAAACAAGCAAGCTGATAGCGAGTGAAAAGACATTTCACATGTTAATGAAATGAGTGAGAAGGAAAAAAGTATTTTTCTGTTATTTCATTTGTTGAAAGACATCCATTTTCACAAGTCCAAATTATATAGAAAAGCTCAAAAGTATGGGAATAGTTTTTATTTTGCTTGAGCAAGAAAGAACTAAAATGGTGTCTTGGAAACTGCACCCATCTGTGTTTTATCTGGGAGAAGTAAAAAGCAATGTTTGGAATAAACAAATAAATAATACAGATTTTAAATGGAAAAGGAATTAGTCCTAACAAAATAATTAAACAGAAACTGAAATTTGCTAACATTATTTTGAAGAAGAGTCTTTTAACAAACTTGTTTGTTAAAACTTGATTGAAATGCATATATTACCTTATATTTAAATATATTAGGTTCTGACTCTACTTTCACACATGTATCCTGAGATACACTACACATTTCTTACATACTCCTTTATGATTCAGTTGGTTGTACTCTTCACTGGTGTAGGTGGTTAAAGGTTCAAATTCGATTGGACTAAAAATGCCACAAGAATGTGGTCAATTTCGTTGAGGAATATAAAAATTGAAGGCAAAGAAAGCAATAGTACCTCTCCAACAGATTGATTCATCCCTAATTTACAGGATGTTTGAAACCAAGACTCCTTTAAGGGAAGAAAAATGCTCTCATCAAGGTAATGTCTAATCCTAAGGGTTGGATGCCTGTTTTGCATAGAACACATGCATTACTTTCATTCCTGTGAACATCCTCGATCTTAAACTAAGATTTGATTTGATCTTATTTAGTGAGACAATGTTACAAGAAGTTCATGGAAAGCAATATAGCAGGTGTGTGGAGTGTCCTGTTCTGAAACTAGTGCCTGTGTACAGTTTAACTTAAAATACCATTTTAATGATGATAAATAGAATTGTTCAAAAATGTTACCTGTAGGTACTGTTTACTTTTAACAAAGTAGTATGCAATGAGGAGGTGGCAATCTTGACTCTATTCAGTGTGCAATGAACAGAGCTACAGCTGCCTGGGTTACTGTGATGTTAGTAGTGAACCATGAAAGTGGTTAAGTGTGCTTGTTGTAGTGGAGAATGAAAATTTACCCATCTTTGCATGCGTATGTGTAAGATATTATGGTTCGTCAATTAGTTGGGATGAATTTGCTAATTTTCTAGAGGTTGTTACCAAGAGCTGGTATGTTCCTGATGTTAAAGCCTTGTTGGTTTCTTTAGAGCTCTTTATCTTTGGATAGGGTTGTACTTTCAAATGAAATCTGTAGATATAAGTGAGAACTGAAGTGAAGCAACTTCTATTTAAGCTGATTTTCTGAGCTGAAGAACTTGCTTGAACTTTCATATTTTCTGAATGAAATCAGTTACAAGACTAAATCCACTTAAATAACCATGGAAAAACTTCTCACTTCCTGACTTCAGTTTGTGAAGATGAAATGCCAAGAGGGACGTGAAACTTGGAGCTAAGGGGATCCCTGCCCACCCGTCAAAGCACCTGCCTGAATCCAGTTAACTGTTGTGGCTGGTTTAATCTTCTTAGGCTCAATCAGAGCTCTGGTGTTGAGCTTCTGTGTCTTAGAGATCTTTCCTACTGATTTCAGTGTAGCAGCTATGTATCTTCTTATGTCCCTTGAACATGTAGTTACATTGATAGTGGGTTCTCTGTCAGGAGTAAGGTAGGACAGTAAGTAGTACAGTGCTAGCTGCTCTCAAGCAGTGTGACTAATTTCCCTGCTGCTGTTCTCACAGCTCATCAGTAAATGAATGAGCCAAGAGCCTGATCATAAGCTAACTAGCATTGAAAGTGCTTGTATTTTTATTTTAGTGAAAATATTACAAGAGAAATAAAACTTCACAGAAAGGCCAGTGATAACCCCATACCACCTGTACAAGTCTTGTCATCTGGACTGTAGCCAGACCATTTTTTTGATAGTGATATTAGATGCCAAGCTATTGCAATTAAGAAGCCTCAAATGAAAGCATGTGTTTCTGCCTTACAAACAGCTCCTTGCACATGTGCTGACTTTGCAGCTGCTTCCTACAGTCTGTGACTTCTGTAATTAGGACAACCAGTGAGCCTGGCTAATAGCATTAAACTAACTGGTCTACAAGTCTAGAATGGAATTTATCTCAAAGGTTTAATTTGCTGAGTATGGACCAGCACAATACAAGGTTTGCATGTGTGATTGATGTAGCTTGATTTTTTTAACTCGTGTTGCCAAGTTACAATAAACTGTTATCACAGTAGATTGTCTGCATTTAGATGGACAAAGATTACACCTGAAAGGAGCCATACTGAAGAAAACTGATACTATACTGATGTCTCTGAAGAGAGGAAAATAAAACAGAAAAACCCAGCTTGTGAACAGGATAATTTTTGTATTCTAGGCATTAGCCAGACAGGCTCAAAAATAGCTGCTCAGACCCCAGAGACCATGACTTGTGTTACAGTAGCAAGTCATTAAGAGTTTTCATACAATAAATAGCTACTAATTTAAAAATAAGTAGCAGGAATCAAGTTCTTAAAGATAGAATCATAATGATCTGTTGTCTGAATTGCACTTTAGAGTTACTTTCCCTGCAGTCAGGTATCGTATCTAAATGCTAAGAAAAAAACATAAATAAATAAATAGTACTGAAGTCTCTGCAGTTGTCCAAATGATTAGAAATAATCTTAATGCTGGTAAACATTTTCCACCTTTATCAAGCGGAAAAATGTACCATATTCCAATGGAAAATTATGTAGAATCCATGCTGACATATCAAGCTGTTGTCCTACCACTACCGAAGTCCGTTAAGTTCCTTGACGTAAGAATCTGTTTTCCCCTAATCTATTTAAAAGATTGCATGGAGGGGCAGTAACTAAGTACAGTGTCTATTACTGCCATCTTTGAGTTAATTCCAAAAATGTTTATGCTGTGTCAACAGACTATGGGTCTCGGTGACTACCTGGAAGCTGAATGCATTAACCGGTGATACTTGTTTGGTCATCTCCATAGATGTGATCAATGTGGGACCTGTCATCATCTTTGAGTAGAGATTCCTTTTCATAGCAATAATGTCAGGGCAGTTCTCTGTGTGTTTAAAAGTCAGCTCTTAAGAAACAGATTTGCAGTATGCAGCAAGGTCTCAACAAACAGAATGTGTAAGATATTGCAGAAAAATACTGTATAAGAAACATAGATAGACCCAGTTAGAATTGCTGTGGTTTCCACAGTACAGAGAACGTGTAATCCAAACCAAATGTCTTCACTGCAGTTAGACCATTAAAGATCCAAAGAAAAGATTGTGCGATTCTGCAATGTGCACCAGCTAGTCTGATATTCTGTTTATAGATATAGGACAAGCATGATGCTAGGTTAATTTTAAAGGTGTCACCCTCTGAAGTGAGCCATTTGGTAAAAAGCATTGGATTGACAGAAATGAAGCTGTAGACATTCAGTGATATATTTTCATTAAAAACACAACTAAAAACTGTTAATCAGCCACAGCAGAAACCTGCTTAGATAACTCTGCTTAAAATACTGTACGTCCTTAGAAAACGGAAGAAGGGAATTTTGCCAGGATTTCCGAACTGGGAGAAGCTTCTTCCTTTTCTTTAGATTGCTGTATCAGAGATGTGTACTGTACTTGCAAAAACCCTCCTGCAACACTGAATTTTTGATTCACAGCAGAAAAAGCAAAGAGAGGAATGCAGACAGAATATGTAGTGCAGTGCTGCCTGTGCTCAGCAGACTTATTCTGGATGTTTCAGTGAGCACTACTTTTGAAAGCCTGAGAATGGATCATATCTATATGATCCTACGAGAATCCCTCAGAGGGAGGGGAAATGACAGGGAAGCATTCTGTGGACTGTGGAATTTCAACTCATTAAAGTGATGAAACAACTGCCGTGGGAATGAATTTGCACAGAGTCCATGACGGATGCCTGATACACTATATTCCCAGCGGCAGAACACAGAAGCATGCCTGATCGTTTAGCGATATTGAGAAGCTTCTTGTATTCACAGGAGGAGGTGGTAGTGCTGCCATAAAAGTTGCATTAAGGAGAGAAAATGCAGTCACTAGGCTATATTTTAACCTGCCGTCTCTCCCCCCGGACATAGCTGGGTGGCACACACAGGGTTAACACCAGAAAGGCACGCTGGTGGCATGTAATGCCAGGTATTCAGACACCCACCGAATTAGTTCCAGTGCCAGCTTTTGTACACAGCTTGGCACCCTCAAAGCATCGGGCGGCTTTACGGTAAAAAAGACTTTAAAATCTCTTACCTTTGTCTAGTCCAGTGTAGCTTTTTGGTTGTTCTCCGTCCACTACTAGAAAAAGAGAAATTAATGCCAGATTCCAGTGAGTCATCCTAAATGACAGAGTAGGCTCACTCTTTGCACCGGCTGCTGGCTGCCTCCGCTGTGTGATAGCTGCCGGCTGGCTGGGGAGCAAGCGTGTCCCATTCTGCAGCCTGCGGCAGGGGGAGAGGGGAAGGCAGCGCCAGGGAGAGGAGGTGGGAGAGAAAGCCGAAGAGAAGGACCAAAAGCGAGAGGAGAGAGGCAGAGGCAGGAATATACCATGTGGTTGCGTGCTCCCCTTCTCTGCCTGGTGCTCAGCCTTGCAACGTGCTGCCCAAAAGTTACTTTTTAATATATGATGCACTCTGATTTCAGAGCCTCCCCACTCCTGCCCTCTTTTCAGTCTATCCCCAGAGGAACTTCTCAGCATTTTGGTGATTACAGTATCATCTCTCTGTTTTGGAGGCTTGTGTGATTGTTGTGCACAGAATATATAGAGTAAAGGAAGTCTGTTTTGTGGCTGCGTGAAAAGCAACACTTTTGGTTTCTTGCAGAAATGTTATAGGCTGTTTATCTGAGAGTGGGAAACTAAGGGCAGGACAATAATTCTGGCATCAGAGGGAAAAAATATGTTCGGGAGCACATAATTGTATACAGCATTGTTGGGGAGCAAGAAATATCCTGGTTACTCGTAACAGAAAGGAAGGTTGGGATAATTTCTGACGCTCTGGTTCATCAACCATGCATGTGTCTACAGACCAGAAACTGGCGTCAGAGACAAGATGCTTCCTGAAATAATTCTCAAGAGGAAAAAGCAAAAAGCAAGCTGCTGGAGTGGGTAACATTACAGTAAATGGCAGAAATTTCTCTGGGGAAATACTGTTAGTTTCTAATTGCCTCAAGTCTCCAAAGTACAGTTTAAACATTTCATTACACTCACACCCCTTGTGTGCTTATGTTTGTTTATACACATTTTTTTAGGAAACTAGTACAGGTCAGCTTCACAAAAGTTGCTGATTGTTGTAAATACTTCAGAGTCACTGAGAAAGAGGAAAAAGTGTTTAGTTTCCCACTGTTTGCTAACTAGTTCTTAGCCTCTATCAAAGGGTAAATCAGGAAGGCTTCTGTGGGCTTTTGAAGGCTCTGTATTAAAATATTTGTAGCATCATCTTAAGAAAATTGAGAGTGCTACCACCTCTGTGTCAAGATATATTCAGATGCTCTGAACATTTGTCAAATTCATCTGCATCTAAAAAGGGTGATGTTTCATATTTTATATTCCTGCAGTGTGAATGTGAGTGGATGGTCTTAATCCGGATTAATTGGCACAGCATTCCCAAAGAAAACTAGGG
>NW_010195108.1:54349-54725 GCF_000695765.1 Mesitornis unicolor
AAATAACAACATAAAGGTGGAAAAGATAAATATGTATGCATTCTTGATTAGAAAACTGAATGGATGATAGTTTCACATCTACTGCCAGTTAAATACCTATTAGATGTTCTGCCTGTGTTTTCCTCTGCAGAGTACAGAATGATATTTTCTTTTCTGGTGTTACTGGCTAGGGAAGGTCCTGTGAGAATGAGATGTGAGTGCTTTAGGTCTTTTATTTTTAACATTTGATTTCATTATATATATAATTTGGACTTTGCCAAAAGTACTAGGGATTTACCTGGCTCATAATTCATAATGAAGCAGAACAGCAGCTTATAGTCAAGAGCTTATGAAACATTTCCTTAGGCTGATTGCAGGCAAAATCATACTTCATTTT
>NW_010195108.1:54741-73137 GCF_000695765.1 Mesitornis unicolor
CCACAGCAACATTTTTAATCCTTAAATTTCCAAATCTAATGTTGTGTGGTGTCATGAACAGCATATACCTATGAGACATGGGTAGCCAGGTCTCATGCTGTAGAGTGTAGAGCTCTCTCCTTCATCTGGTGAATGAACATCATGAAGAATATCCACAAAAGTGTTTAATTTGAACTCCTTGTGGACATCAATTCATTAGGAGAAATAGGTTTTTGGGGTACCATTGGGTAGTCACCATGGAGAAGTGCATCCTCAGGGAGAATCATCTGTGTGCAAGATTTCCATCCAGAGTTACTTCAGGTCCCTTAGAAGTCAATCAGAATTATATGTGAATTCAGGATTAGCTGTGTAGTAGACCTCAAGTGCAAATTGTTTGGGTGGAGGCACTTTGTGCCATAGAGTACATCTGCTTTAACAAGGACTCTGCTTCAGACACCCTATATGGTACTGGAGTCGTCCCTTAATATTCTGTACTGTTGGAAAGACTCAGTGTGGAGAGATAATGTAGGGACAGGTCCCAATGATAAAATAATTAAACATATTTGTCTAAAGTGACAGACAGCAGTGGGTGAAGCTGGGTATCTGTGGTAGGGTGAGAGTGCAGAGAGATGTTCAGGGGTATCTGGAGCCAGGTCTGAAGGTGTGCTGGCACTTAACCCCAAACAGGCTGAGTGTAATAGAAGGATTCTCATCCTTGGATACAAAACTAAAGTTATATTAATTATCTGCTGATGTAGACTAATATTATGTAAGGGTATTCTCCTCAATTTTAATAATTGCTTTAGTAAATTTGGTGTAATTTCTTCCACATTGGTTGTTTCCTTTCTGTCTGCTTGGTATTGCATAGAGGATGCTCAGAAGTCTGCAGGTGTGAACCCGCGCTGTGTGTTTTGAAGAGACCCTTCATTAATTGAACTAATTTGTTATTGTTGCCAGTATGACCTGGCAAAAAAATAACACATACGTATATGTTTCTGCCCACGTAACTGATGTTTCTGTAGTCACTAGTTGGCTGTTTACTCAGATATTTACTGATGGAGAAGAAATGAAGCAGGTGGATATAATCAATTGTCTTTTTTAGAGCAATTAAAATGACTGTAATTGACGTTCATGCATGTCCAGAGAACCACAGATTTAGTGAATTATTCTGTAGTACTTTGATAGAAATGTCACTATGTTGCCAACTCATGTTCCTATCAACAGGACATGAATATTAATATCAAAATGAGCATGAAAAATGTTTTAAAATTAGGAAGGACTGGCTTAAAATCTTTTTTTATTTCTGTAGCCTTGTCCTTTAAATCCCTGAGGGGATAGTTTATTAGGTCTTTGCAAATCCCATTCTTCATTGAAAATTGACCTAATGTGAGAGGTTAAGGAAGGATAGACCCAGTTTGGCTGGGATGATTGCTGCTGTTGTTTTGGCATTGAATGTTTGTATCAGGGTGGTGGTATGGAGTAAATTCTAATTCCAAGTACACTTGTACATCTTGATACCAAAAGAACTGCATGACTAAGACTCTTCTGAATGTCTACTTGTTTTAATGGTACCCATGACTTTTTGTAAAAGCACTAGCTGATGACAGGAATGTTATTTTCAGGAGTGGTTTGGTTGACATCCTTCTTGAGAGCTAATAGTGAGGATTTGGGTATGCCAGGATAGTCCTTAGGATGCCAGTTGGCAAAATAATTGGAAGTCTTTGCTCCAGAGATAATGAGCAGGTCAAGAATTAAATTAAATTGTAAGTCAGAAGTTGGCAAGGTTGCGTACAAAAACTTGTAGTTCAAGCACTTTTGTCTGTAGCTGCCATAAAGACCAGGCTACCTGGGCAAGCTGTGACATCTGTATCATTGAAGTATTCAAAGCCAGTTCAAGCAAATACAAGAACATGAGAGGGCATCTAGAAGAAAAGGTACTTTTACTGTGTGTATGGCTGCTGTGATTTTCTCTCTTTCCCATGTGCAAAACTACCACTGAATATATGAATGAGGTCAGAGCCGGCCCTTTTCCTTGACTTATCTCTGGATGCAACAAAATCACTTGATTGTAGAATCACATTTTGGAGTGTTTAGATTTAGCTTTCAAGTAGATGGGTACCTTCCAAGAAATTATCAAAATCTCTGGAAACCAGTGGTTTTCCTGAGTTCTTCTGAAGCAATATAAGCCACGTACTTATTTCTTACTCTTTCTCATCTAAGTTATTCTTGCTTCTCAATTTCATCCCTTCACACCTCTTTATCTTTAGCTGCAAACAAAGAAAGAACAAAGTGGGTTTTTTTTATAATTTACCTTTTTCTTCCAAAGGTATACGCTTTTGTGTTTAGTTGCAGTTAAGACTCCAGCTGAAGTTACAATTGAGTCAAAATTTTGCACTTCAATCTGAGTGCTGAAAAATTGTTATTTTAAACTGAAGTAACAAATTCCAAGCATTGGTCCTGCTATATCTCCTCTCAGAGGCATTATTTTGAGGTTGAAGTAATGGACTTTGAGTTCTGGAAAGTAATAGAGACTTGAGAGAAACTTTAACCTTGGCTGTTAAGGACAAATCTACTCCAGTGACGATCTGTTAGTTACAGAAATCTTTGAGTTACAAAGTACAATCCCAGAGTACAAAACCATTACAGAAGTTGTATTTTTTGGTCAATACTCAGTTTGCAGCCTGAAGTATTACATTTGATGTTAGAAATGTATTTATATTCAAGAATCTTAACTTAACTTACCTGAACACCAATATTTTTTGAATGGCAGCTATTATGTGCATAAAGCTCTTCGTATGAAATGCTATGATTTTTAAACCTGTGAAATAAATAGTATGAATGAGTGCTTTAGCTGAAAAGATGGCTGTAGACAGCTCCCATTGACTGTAGGTAGAACTCTCTGTTTCAGCTTACTTTTTAAATGTGAGGAGTGACATTGAGGGAGAATGCAAGTGGGCCATGTAAAGAAGAGACAGGACTTCTTGTATGTAGATAAATAAGCTGTAATATTAACTGGCAAAAATAATTCACGATTACTGAAGCTGACTGAAAAGTTGAAATTTTTATTTCTTATGAAATATTTAAGATTAAAAAACATCTCCATTTTGTGAAAAGAGGGAATTTTTTAAAAATACAATTTAGAAAAAAGGTACTGCACTGGATCTGTTTCATTCCTGTACCACAATGCAGCTAAACCTGACATTTTTGGTTTTGCCTGCACTCTCTCTGAATACTCCAATGTTATGGATTTCTCAGTTGCCCCTGGCAACCTATTCTAGTAATTCATTATTTTTGTTGTTAGGAAGTTTGTTTGATTTTTGTTTGGTTTTTGTTTGTTTGTTTGTTTTTCCCTGATCTCTAACGCAATACTGCATCAAAATACATTGACCATCACTTTTTGTCCTAATCATGAAGAAGGGGAGCTGACTAATCCCTTGCTTTTTCTGTAGCAGCTTTTTAAGCAATTGTTGTGTCTGCCATGTCTCATCTTCGGGAGGTGGGCAACCCACCTCTGGAAACATTTGCTTCTCACTATATTGTCTCATGAGAGGATACTTTAGAAAACAGATGAGATGTCTTCCTGCAGAGTATTCAAGTGAACTTAATTCTGGTAGGCTGTATCAGTAAATCAGTATCTCTGAGCATCAAGGAGATGATCTCAGGTTTCTAAAGCAATAGCTTTGACTTATAACATGCACTACATGATTTTACATGGATGCTGAGCCCTTTAAAACAGATTTTGTAACACATTTGTAATTCTGTATCTTAGTTCAGTTGCAATTTCCATTGTGCTGTCTGAAAAATCCCTGAAAAATATCCCCTTGGTTCATTTAAGGACTTGAGTCCTGATTTTT
This sequence comes from Mesitornis unicolor, assembly GCF_000695765.1. Taxonomy (NCBI): domain Eukaryota; kingdom Metazoa; phylum Chordata; class Aves; order Mesitornithiformes; family Mesitornithidae; genus Mesitornis; species Mesitornis unicolor. Next base: position 58,575 of record NW_010195108.1, read on the forward strand.
TTTTTCCTTTCTCTATTAAATTGTGACAAAAAATATTTTGGTCATTGTTGGTTTTACAAGTCTTTTGCGGTCTGATTCATATATGATTATAGAAGTAGTATATGATTAAATATGTAGTATATATATAGAGAGAGAGTAGTATATGATATCTAGAAGTAGTATATGATTATTGTAGTAGTATATCATATTCCAGATTACTAAACTGTCCTTATTTTAGAATGCCATATAACCCAAGTAAATTTGAAGATTAAAAAAAAAAAAAACCCCAAACAAAAAAGGAGTTTGTAGCTGTCAGGAGAACAGATAGTTCAGCAAGGGGTATTTACACAGGTTCAGAGATAAATTGCATGCCTTTCCTCAACAACACCCTTCAGCTTTACTCTTATTAGAGGCTGGCATGAGCAATTGTTAGTGTTCATTCAAAAGTATTAGAAGTGCTCCTTGGCAACTGCACTCATACTGAGGTATATTCAGACTGACACCTTGGTAGTGCTAACTACCCCAAGTTTCTAGTAGCTCAAGTTGGGTACACAAAATTGAAAAATGTACATCTCATTTTCTTTTTATATAACATGAACGCAATCCTACACACAAAGGCCTTTCTCTAAAATCTTCATGCTCTCCCTAAAACACTGTGGTAGCATCTCTCTCAACCTCAGACCAGAAAGACTGATCTTTCACTTTGAATCTTTTTCAGTTGATGCAGTGAGAGAAATAATTCAGGAGGAATTAAAATTGCAAATTTTTTTGTTTTGTAATAAAATCGGTTTGTTTTAATGAGAGGAATATTGTTGTATTTTAGAATGTGTTGTTCTGAGCCTTGAAATTTTGAGTAATTTTTATCTGCTGTTAGCAAAATATTTACATACTTTTACCTCAGAAAAACTAGTTAATAATCTGTCATTTGCTTATGTCCCCAGTGGGGAAAGCTTAGAAGATGCATCTTGCTTCACAGAGCTGGTTATTGTTGCTGTCAAAATTGGTACTTGGTGCCATGCCAGTTTGCTTTTGTAGGGGAAGGTAGTAACACAGTCTTGCCTGGCACAGTAGCTATTTTGGGCTCAAGAGGTAATGAGAGGTTAAAAAGTGTGAAGAAGGGTTCCAGCTACCTGGTTTTGATAGGCCATGCATCCTGGAAATTTAATTACATATTAATGGCTGGTTTCTGTGCTATTAATGTTGTGAAATGGCCTGTGAGGGACATGGTCTCAATTACCCCTTGCATTAACATTTTGTCATTAATGTGTGTCAGTATTGATGCTTTTAATTGCATGAGGCTTGTGGAGAGCTCTGAGTAATCACACAGGGATGCCTGACATGACTGAAGTCTGACCTCTGAGGTCCCAGCAATAAAGAAAAATTGGATTTGATTTTCAAAAAAATCCAGAAATAAGGCAGCCAGTGGAAGGAGATATTCTATTTTTACATCACTAGGAGTGTTTTAGGGACAGGTATTATTTCTAAGTAAACTTTACCTCTTCAATGATAGAGCTGCTATCTGTGACTTGTTTTTAAAATCTCGGGAAACTTCACCTCAGTTTTATTGTCTGCCCTTAATTTCTTTTCTGTTGACTCTCTCTCTTCCAGTGGCTCAGCCTTTTAAAGATTTCCTGCCTTCCTGTTGGATACCCAATCTGATACACAACATAGTGACAAATAGCCTAGTCACCATAACATCGTGTTCAAGGATCAATATTTTTAATACAGGTAAAATTTAAGGGAAAATTTTTAGTGCCAAATGATTCTATTTTTATCTGCTTAAAATCTCCTGGTTTTGGAACAGGAAGCATAAGACTGTGAAAAGGATCTGCTTGATAACATTAGTTTCATTAAAGACGTGATTTTTTTTAACCTTACTGAATAGAATTATTGAAGTCACAGCAATATAAGGTTTTTGTTTTTAAAGGCAAGTATTAGTTTGGAATGTTTCACCCTGTTAAATTATATCTAATTTACCTTTAAATCTATCTGCTGTCCCTTCAATTTTACATATTACTGAAGCCAGGCTATGTAGTTTGCAGTTTCTTAACATGTTCTTTATTAAATACAGTTTACTATGTTTTCTTTTCTCCAGCCGTGTAATACCAGACTAGATCAGTTAACATTTTTAGAAAACCTGGCTTATGCATTTGAAATGTCACACATTAGTTCTTTTGCAATCTGAGCTGGAAGTCATCCAGTCCCCAGTTACCCTGATGCTTCTTTTCTGAATTTTGCTTCCACATCCATGTGGATGTTTCCATTTCAGTACACAGATGCTTCAATTTCTGTTTCAACAATCTTGTATGGAAAAAAAGGCAAAGGATTTATTTAACTTTTCCTGGTCATCTTCCAAATGTGTGACCACTGCTATTTGTTTCAATATAATTTCCAAATTTTAACTAGCTTGACTTTCAACAGTTCTTACCTCTACTACAGTAATTTTAAGATCTATTTTATTTGTTCCTAATTTTTGACATCCAAAATGTCCATTCTACATCCAGAATGTACCATTCTTTCTGTTTGTCTGAAGTAACTTGCTATTGCTTCACTCAAGAATATTTTCCAGTCTAAGGCTGCTCTTCACCAAAGCCACTCTAACAAAAATCAAAGAAATTTGTTGGCTACAGCATCAATAAATAACTGGATTATCGCTGTTAACTATCTTCCCCTCTCCCACCACCTGGAAAATTAGTCTTCCAGAATAACACTTCTTTTTGTGTCTCTAGTAACAATACAAAGATTTCTGTGTGATTAAATTAATTCCTGATGATATGTAATACTGTCTCAATTTTTCTCCAGAACTACCTTCTAATAATTCCCTAAAGGGATATTATATAAATTGTTTTATCCATACTGTGGCTTTACCAGCATAAATGCTACCTCATTCTTAATGTACAGATCTGTTATGCTCGATTAATCTTTTCTTGCATGCAGCACACGTTTGTTAACTCTATATCTGTTTGGTCCTTCCAAGCTTTTTCTCAGTTCTTCGCTGTTTTTGTCTTGTTCCCTGGTCTTGCACACGGTGCTTCAGTGCACCTTAGTCCTGCACCTTAGTCCCTTCCAGTAGTGAGCACTGTGTGATCTCCAGTGTTACTTCAATCTTTATTGCCATGTACAACATGGCTAGGCATAAATCTCAGCATGCCTAAAATTGCATATTAACACTTGATCTTTTTAATGTTACATATTAAGTCGTACATCTATAAGATCTTGCTACCCTTGTATACATATGTAATTCAGTAGTAATTTTAGAAAGTTGATATGCAGCCTCACAGATTAATTGTTGAAATACATTTTGGTTTTGTCTGACTAATGTGAAATAATGTTGCATATAATCTTAGAATTATTAATTAAAAGTAACTCAAATAAAGAGTAGTTGCCTGTTTTAACAAATAAAGAATCCATTTAATAAATTTTAGGAATATCAACAGCAGTTTAGACAGGCTACTTATCAAGGACAGCCACTCTTCCTTGACATAGGAAGGATATGGGTGTGGAAAAAAGTTTATTTATTGGTTTTTAAAGCTAGAGATTTAGAGAGACAGTAGTGGAATATGCCAGTAGTTTGGGTTTTTTTACACAAAGATTACTTTTCTGCTATTAAAAAAGTTGTAACAGTTGAGAAAAGTTTGACAGTAGCTGAATGGATGTTTGATGTAGGTATTCTTCTTGCATACCAAAAAAACCAATTCTTTCTAAATCTTGAGGGAGTGGTTGTCTGACTTCTCCCTCAGCTGAAATATTAGACTAGAATAAAAGGTTGATTTTTTTCTTTAATTTGCATAAACTAAACTATATTTATATAATTTTACATTCATTTATTTTTCTGTATTTATATTTCTGTCAAAATCATTTTATATCCTTATTCCTTGTAAATTCACTGGTTTGTTTCTAAGCTTGAATAAACTTGCATGTTAGGAGAGAACTTCTTTACAGGTGGTCCTAAAATATCTTTTAAGAATAGTCTAAATAGACCAATGAATTGTCTAATAAGAATAATTTCACTTTCTTCTCATTTTGATTAATAAGGAAGTAAATCCTAACTGAAAACAAATGGAAAAAAACCCAGTTCTTTTAAGTTCTCAGTAGCTTTGAATTTAGTGGTGGCAAGTGAAGTGCTTTCATTTACCAATCTCTAATGAAGTCAGGCTTTTGCAATATGTATCATATTTTTGTAAATGTCACTGGTCTAAGGTTCACCACATTCTTCTATATTCTTAATTCCATGTGATATCTTCAGGTTTGAATGTAGTAGTCATCATTGGCTTTCCTTTAATTTCTCAGCTTGTTTACTGTTGTCGTGACTAGGCTTTATTAGTACCATGCAGAAACCTATAGAAAACACAGAAAATGGACTGGTTTGCATCAAAGGTAAAAAGCACTGGAACTGCAGGAAGACCATTCTCTGCTGTGCCAGATCCATGCTGACAATCTTCAGAGAATTTCGCTAGCAAAACTGAACTGAGCTTTGTTTAGTGAAAAATAGTAAAGTTTATAGAGAGGTAATTTTTATGGAGTTATTAATCAAAGCAGCATATTCCCTACCAAACCAAAAATATAAGTCACTAATGTAAATTGAGGATCTGCTAGAGTATGGTTATGTCACAATTATAATATTATCTTTTATAAGGGAAAAATATATTTCCCCCCTTTTTTTGCATGTAAACATGCACGCACACATACAAAAGTAATTCTATGTCAGATAGGCATTCAGAATAGAAAATCACAGCTGACCTGGTTAGAGTGTGGCAAAGTGGAAAAAGAATCTTGTAATGAGGGAGTTTGGAAGCTTTTTTCCATCTTTCCAATATTTTTTCCTCTTAAATATGCTATAATAATCAATGACTATTATAAATATGAATAAGAGCCTAAATGAATAATACATCATGCAATTAACTGTCTAAACCAAATGCAATGCAGCTATTTTTACTGTGATATAGAGAACCTTGTGGAAAGGTTTCATGCTAGACTGTTACGTATACTAGTCAGAAATGGTTTGCAGTATCAGGGATATAATCGTATATAATGACAGAAATGGAGAGAGGCGTAAAGAGAGTGACTGTTTAATAATGACAATTCTGAGTATGTTGGTTCTCAGCTTTGCCCAATTATGACATTTGGATGTCATTTTTAATTTTCACAAATTTGAGCTAGTAGAAATGCTAGTGTTAGTCTTTCCAAATTCAAAAAGACTAGACACGTTAGACAAACCATGACTGTTTCTTTCATTTCCCTTTCTAATTGAATGGTGGGTGAGATTTAAGTGCAGCTGTATTCCTGTCATGCATATTCGAATGCTAGATAGAAATATTTCCTCCTGACTGCTGAGTAGGTTTGCATCTATTTTTTCATTGCAGAAGCTGCAATCCATATGTTAATAAGTATGGTAAGATTTAAGAGTTTAAAAATAAATAATCTGGGTAATTTCACTAAAAGGAGAAACTTGGAGAGTTTTCTCTGATCCTGCGTTACCTTTGATATCAGCAGAACTGGAAATCTGAGCATCTATGCTTAAGATATTCTTGATATAATTTTTAAAGTACATCTTTTTATTAGTATTGATATAGCTGGTACAGGTAAAACACAGCAAACAAAAAGAATTGACTTTTCTCAGGTGTGGTGTCTGACAGTTCTAATTCTGTCCTGTCCTCATCCTTCATACACTGAGGTGACCATGCAAATAAAGATGAGGGTAAGATAATCTGAGCATTATGTGTAGGGCCAAAAGTAAATGCTGATAATTTATATAAGTCTAGGTAACTTAGAAGTTTAACTCAAACAGTCTGAATCATCTGCTGTTTCTGCAACAGCATTGTATTTTCTTTCCACAGTAGTTTACTCCAGCCACAGTTGAAGTGGTGGAAAAAGAACCATAATGGTCCTGTTGTGAGGAGCTATTCTTACATCCATGCATACCTAAAACTGGGTAATTTTTGTCCTTTTGTTCAGCACTGGGGGATACTTGAGAAGTCCTTCTGGCAGGTGAATCTGGAGCTCTTTCCTGATGCCTGACTTAACTCTGGATTGAATTCTGTTCTTGCCTTTCAAGAATATAATTCTTGCAGAATTTATCTCCTCTTCTCTGCCATAACCGCAGTTTGTATCTGTATCCAAACCACCAGGTACATGAATGAGTATAGCTTGTTCTGAATGCTGGTAAATAATGTTAGATTTTTAATATCTTTAATTTCGCACATAATTTATAAATAGTGACTAATTTGACCGGTCTGCAGCTGAAATTGTATTGCTTTTCAAGGGGCTAAGATTAGTTCTCAGCAGATCTTCTAGTGTCGGGGAATGGACAGCAGATAGTCTGGATAATTGGTGTCTATAAAGAGCTACACCAAGGAAACCATTTGAACCAAACCAACTTTTGTTAGCCATAGACAAAATGTATGACTAGGAAGCCTTTATTAGCACTGCTCTTAATACTGCTACCAAAAACATTTATACACAGAGCTACTGAAAACATCCCAATTTGTAAGACTGGCTTGTAGTAGTCTTAATGAAGTTTGGCTGTTTTGCTCTCCAGGGACAGACAGAGGGGGCAGTGGCACCAGTTACCACTGCGGCAGATGTAGCAACCTACTTTTGTGTTTTGTGCTAGCTCTGTACCATTGTACCCAACGTGCCTGTGGGAATAAGACACGCAGTGGCTATGACCAGTTTACTTTATTAAGTAAATTTTCTTAATAAAAGAAGTTAATTGAACATCTTGCATGGGTAATCTCTCTCAGTGTAAGCTTTTGGAGAATTTATTGCTTTTCCTTTTCATTGTTTTTCTTTAACAAATACTTTTGTTTCATTGAATTCCAGAATCAGCCTATTTACATTAAAAAATATTTCACCGTTTCTGATCAGAAAGTGTATATCAGGATAGGTTCCAAAGTTAGAAACTATAAATCAGGAGAAGTTCTGAAGTTTCTCATGAGTTAAGGATTCATTTCTTTATCTCAAGGAAATGAGCCAAAAATATTATTTCCAAAGGATGCTTGATTTTTTTTTTCTTCCCCCCAAAAAACTGGGTTTGCAGTGTGTGTTTGTTTTTTAATTTCCCAACAAGCTGATATTTCTCCAGGGTACAATATAAGTTTTATTTTGTTTATTTAAATGAATTTTTTTTTAAATGAAACATGGTATTAATGCTACAATATCATGTATTTGAGACTTTGAAGATTCTAAAGAAAAGCAGAAAATATGTGCATATTTTCTAGTGTAATAAAAATTGCTATTTTTTAAAATAGAACCTGTACAAAATTAAAATACATGAAGCTCTGAAATTTATTGGTTAAGAGTTTAACAGTCTTAGTCTTCATTTACCCTACCTTGGCAAGTTAAATTTTTGAGCCAACTCTTCCATGTTTCAAAACATCCAAGAAACCTATTACACCTCAAATCTGTGATATATTCCCTGGCCTTCCAGTTATCTTTGCAGTTATCTCAAATTTATCTTCTTGTTCACCTGGTTTTATGCCACTTCTCTGTTAAATGTGATTTCATTTCTTCTGCAAATGATGTCTGATTAGAAAGAGTCATTTGATTCCTATGTGAGTATTTATCATTTAACTGATTAGCAAATTTGGCTGGTTTTTGTCCATTCTTTCTGCTTCAATATTTTTTTTCCCTGTTTCAAGAATCCCCATCAGCTCTTGTTTGCTTCTTGTCAAATAGCTGCCTGCTCAATTGATTTTTAATGCTATCAGCAAATAAATGAGCAAACCAAAACTGTCTTTATCAATTTGATTTTGTTCCAAAATCTGTTTTATATATGGAAGAGCCTTTATGCCTTTACTGCAACATCTTAAGGGTCAGCTACCTTTTTTGTTTGTTTTGCAACCATGTATATCTTCCACTTCATCAGCAAAACAGCATAAAACATCAGAACATGGTTCCCCAGATCATCCCTTTATTTGGGTATTAGTTTTTCTGAAGATTTTGCTGCAGCTGCAGCCAATTTGTGAATTATTAAAAATATTGATGTCGGTAATTAACATCTAAATCCCTTCTTCAAACTGAAAAGGCAATCTATATTTAAAGAAAATTATATTTGATGTTTAGGAGATTAAGCCTTCTACGGGCTGGAATATTAGTTTTCCCAGTCATGCAGTTCAATAACTGACCCTTATTAGCTACCACTATTATATCAGTTTAAACATGAGAGGTGAAAACCTACTTTTATGAAAGTTGTTGGCAAAGCTCCCAGTGACCTTAGTAGAGCCAGGATTTAGATGTAGAAACAGCCTCTCAGAATTATGTTCTAGTTTGGAGAAAGAAAATCTTCACTCCTATTTCCACAAGGAAAGAAAAACTGAAAATTCAGTAGATGAATTATTTTTTCACAGACTTCTGCTTGTCTCTTTTTGTTTTCCCTATGTGTCTCTCAGCTGGATGAAATTTTTTAATCTTTACTTGTAGTGTTAGTATTGATTATGTAGATCTTCTCAAAATGAAATCTGAAGCCCAGCTAGATGATCATGTGAAAAAAATTCCAGTGCTCTGTAATATAGGCTGGAAACTGCAATAAAAAAAGGATGGATTTTTGAAGTCTAATTTGAAAACACTTTTTCATTGATCCTGTGGAAAATGAGAGCAACACAGAGCTTTAAATTCTGCACTACAACTCTCATTATAAACTGGCAAAGTTGTTTTACTGTCTGAGATGCATGTTTGAGTGTGTATAATTTCATAGATTAAACCCACAGGCTGTCAGTTTGCCTGTGTCTAATAAATATGATCTATGCAGAACTGATTTTGCTTGGCCAGTTTCAAGATGAAAACATATTTTTATCTATTTTTCTGAAGTGTTTGTTGTCCTTCAGCTGCACAGAGACCAAATGCAGATGAAAAAGCCAAGCAGATTGGTTCTGTGCAAGTTATCTGAGTGATGACTAGATGTTAGACTATTCAACTGATCATCTAGGATGTCCCTCCTATGAGAACCTCTTGCGAAACTGGTCTCATCAGTCGTCTGGATTCCTCCGTCTGATTAAATTGCTCCAACCAGCAAAAAGGACACTACAGTAATGGGGGTTGTAAACAATATTTCCCTATTATTATTTAAAGATGTATTATGAAGGCTGTAAAGGTTGTCTAACATTGACCCAGAGCATGGATTTACACGAACTGTCAACGTATGTTTTGCAATACTTTCTGTCCTTCCATTTATTCAAAGGTGTCAAACATTTTCTCTTCCCCTAATAAATGTCAGAATTACAGAATTTGTTAAAACTGGTGAGACATTTGCTGCAGCCATGCTGATCTATTTTCCAATCAGTCTCTGACTGAAAGAGTAGAATGAATCCAAAGAGCAAGAGGGAAGTTTCTCTCTGCTGTGGACTGACTTTTGAAAGAGCTGGTAGAAGGAAGTCCTATCTCTGAGAGTTCATATAGCTTTTATTGGGTTTTATGTCAGCAATTTGAATGTCTATTGAATGTCAAACATTCCATAGAAAAAAACTATACTATTAACATTCTGAGTTGTTAAATCAATATGTTAGTTCCAAAACATATTCTTAATAAGAGAAAGAAATATTTTCCAGTGAGAAAGGTACTTCCCTGGAAACTATAAATGCATTCTGCCTTTTCACTTCATCATGGGCTTGATTGAGGCTGTGTTACTTGATTTTGAACCCATTGCTTAGTCTGTTTTTTAAAAGTAGGCTTGGACGACATTAGCATTTGAACTATTTAAATAATTATTTTACTGTGTGTCCATGTAGGAGAGAGGAAGTGCTAGTGCACTTTTTTTTTCAATCTCTATAGTTATTAATACATGTACATCTGGAAGAGTGGGGGCAGAGGGGAGAACGTGTTGTTAAAAGTGACCAAGGGCACCTTTTTCAGATGTGTCTATGCTGATAGAGACTGGATTGAAAAGGAGAATTCTAGACAATTTTCAGCAATGCATAAAGAGCTGAAGATCTTTACAGCTTTGTTATAAATATATATTTTTTTTCTTTAGATTTTTTTTGTATGAATATTATAGACAAATGAGGAAGCGCATCAAGATAAGTTTTAATTATGAAGATTGTCCACTTTTTCACACACACTAAATAAGCTTTAAGCATTGAGGATATAAATACAAGCTCTCATTGTGCCATACTACAGCACTTACTTCTTTTGGGATAATATAGCATGTATAACATTTTCTTCTTGATATGACCATGTGTTTACTTGATCTATTTACTACTGTTTAAATGACTATGTAATATATAGTACCAGTAGCAATTTTGCTCAAGTAGGGATGAGATAAGAATAATGAAAATAATATGATATAATGAAATTTTCAGATTTCTCAACTCTTGAGTACTTGGTTTCTCAATTAACAGTTTTTATTAGGGGAGCTAGAGACGGATACAATGACCTAGGAGAGCATCAGGATTTCTGTTTATCTCTGAATTCATCATGCTTCCCTTTCTAGTACCAGTTCACTATTAGCTAGTTAATCAGAAATAATATAGATAGATACAGAATAAACATGTTTAAAAGTCCCATACATATGTTTTAATAAAAATATATTTAAACTTAGAAGCCTCATACTTTTTAATTGATATTGCATCAATTTAATACCGAAAAAAAATAGCATGGAAACCTTATTTGTAACTTTCTCAGCAGTAAGCACCGAATCTGGTGTGTGACTTAAGCTGACCATGAAACTTTATTTTTTTATTTAAAAAACTAGAAAAAGCATCACACCATAAATATAACTGGAGAGGTTCCTAAAACATGGCAGTAAATTTTTCTCTTTGCTCTTACAGCTTGAGTCATCAGTAGGGTTAAAAAGAGAAATTATTGTCTAGCAACACTAACAGCTTTATATCTTGTTTTGATAGTACAAAGCTAGCAGCATCTCCAGCTATCGGGAACACATAGCTTGGAGTTTATTCTTATGGCAAAATGCATTTTTAGTGATAGGCAAGAAACTAAATATGACCTTTGTTTTAAACAGATTCTATTGTTATTTTAATATCACTAAGTAATGCACATGTATGGTAATTTTTAAAAGATAATTTAAAAAATTGTATTCCTCAGAAATAATTCCTGACTGTAGATTGAATAATTCAAATTTATAAATTACAGAAAGTATTGCTTGGATTAACTTGTGTATCACTAAAAACATAAGGTATTTTCAGCTCTTTTTTTCCCCAAGTATATTTTATCAAGTGACTAGATTTATATGATGTTATTTTCTGCTGAGTTAATATTCTTTGCATTTCTTATCGTCAGTAGACTGAGGTGCCCAGTCACCAAACATCTTCAACAATAGGCTGAAAGCACAAGGGAGGAAATGACTGAACTTGGGAAATGGATGATCTCAAGATACTCAGTGTAAATGTGAAAAGGATTCAAATTATAAGAAAGGAGAAAGATGGTGCATCGAAGAAAACTAGGCAGATGCAGTTAAAATCTAAGAGAAAGCAACAAGAGGTAGAGGAGGTCTGGAAATAGTAATGTAGTTCCAAATTAGATTCAGATGTGAATTCAGGTGTGGAAGATGTAGTTAATGTGATCCTGTGTGACTAAGTTAGTTAATAGCTCATTGGTGTTATGCTTGCAAAGGGAGGACATCAGTGCACGGTATTAGTAAAGCTGCTCAAAAATAGGCTAAATATAGTGATTATGTTTGTTAATTCATAGTTTTGTATTTGTGCAGTAAAAAACTTTAACTCCCAGGATAGAGGTGGGTTTTTTCCAGAGGTAGTGAAGTGATAGTGAAGTTTTCTTTAAACTAAGTATTTCTAAATCAGTATCTTTCATTTTAAAGTACAGCATTTTGAAAGAAAAAAAATAATAATAACAGGAATAACATAATAACAAGGATACTGAATTTGAGTAGAAGTTTTTCTGGCTCAGCATCCTGCTTGTGACAGCAACCTGTGAAGGTACAAAGCATTACACATATAGAAAAACCTGCCTTTGGTATATCTTTCTCACTTCTGGGACGTAGTTTTGGGACAACCCAAATCAGAGGCTGCATGTGAATCATTGTTTTTATGGGTACTATTGGATGTGTTTTCCATTAATTACTTTTCTTTCATTTTGCATCAGTTTTATACTTTGGGTCTTGGTGCTAACTGAATAGGGATCTTCAAAATATTCTTGTTTTGTACTTTCTTCTGCTTGTTTTAGCCAGCTGCCTCATAACAACACTGACTTGCCTACATATCTTGTATGATGAGAAATAGTAAACTTTCAAGTCCCACTCACTTTCTCTGTATTTTTCAACGATTTTATAGCTTTCTGTGATATTTCTTCGCAGTTATTAATTCCTTGAAAAATGCCTCCCTTAGGAGGTAAGCACAGTACCATGAAGCCAAGGATAGCTGTCTGCCTTACCCCAGCAGGTAGGGCATGGTGTAGACATCCATTTATATTGGCTCCAGAGAACAGATGGCCAAGGAATTTGTCTGTGGGGAACCTTTAAAAATTACAACCTAGGTCGTTACTTATCCCATATATGGTGAGCAAGGTAATCAGAAGCACTCCATACCTCATTAAGAGGACTTGTTACTTGCAATTGCTAACATTATGAAAATTCTTGGGGTAGTGCAAGGTTTTTAATGACTCTTAAAAGAAATCTGTTTCTGAAGATAACATCATCACTCATTGATTTTCTCAGATATTGTGTTTAATTCTCCCAGAAATTTTTGTAAATCTTAGCCAAATATTATCTCCCCTGGATAGATTTTTTCAGTAAACCAGATACTTTTAGAGTATTGTCTCCAAGATATATGTGTAAATGCAATGGATCTGAAGCTTAAGAAGTCTGTGTCATATGTCTCACACCTTGATAATGTGTGTCTGATTATCACAGGAAACCACTAAATGTGAGCATGACTGAAAAGTTCAAATATGGGAATGTAATATTGGAAATGTTTAAGTTGAGCAGCCTTGGGTACATTTAATTACATGTCTGATGAAGGTTACATGGAATAGTTACCTTTCCTATTTTTGCTATCAGTTGATTAAAGATTTAACAGAGGAGTTATAAATATGTAGTTCTACTACATTTGCAGCGTTTATTGGGGCCAATAGTTGTATGGACAACATTAAGTTACACTGTTGTTGTCAGTAATCTTGTTACGGGAGTTTCAGATTATGCTGTGTATGTGGTTGCTTTCTCTCACTACTAGTGAGCTAAACAGACACTCTGATCTAATGTTTCATCTTTTTGAGACAAAATGATGTTGAGGTCCTGCTTACATATAGTTATGAAGAGACTTACTGCATATGGACATAACTAAAGTCCCCTTACAGAGGTTTGCTCTGCAATTTCAACACGATGAAAGTTGAGCAAGAAGGGGCTAACCCTTCACGCTACCGCAGACCATAGAAATGGTGTCAAGCTTTGGGAATTTGGAAGCAAAGGAGATAAGAGAGAGTGAAATAACTCAAGACAGAAGATGTAAGATACTTGTGGAATGAGATGGGAACCAAAATGGTGGGAGCTCAAGGAAGGAGGGCTTCCTTTGCTTCCTTTCCCCAAGCTCTCTTCACCGACCCATCCCTTGGGTAGGTTGTTGCCCTGAGGCAGGACCTGACTCACCCCTTGGCCAGAGCATCCCATGTAATCTTTGGGTCTCTCTGTGACTTTATTACTATTCATAAATAGTGAATAACAACAGTACTTCCCCACCTACTCCCTGTATGAATAGGTTCATATGAAGCTGTGACACATGCAAAAAGTTACCATTATTAAACTGATACAAAGGCCTAAATCAAAAGGGACAAGAATTTTAGTGAGATTTCACAAGCAGTTGAATTAAGGTCCCAACACCTGATCTTGTTAACAGGAAAAATTTTTTATTTACATAGCTTAAGTAGGTATAGCACCATATTTTTACACAAGTAATTGATGAAGTACATTACAAGGAAACACAGTCAGCCTCAGCAAAGCAATTGTAGGTGCTCACTGGAGGGTGAAACAAAACTAGAAATGAAAAGACTGGTATCCTGGAATATTTTTCTCTAGAGATCATATAGATTTTTCCCTTCCCTTCTATCATCATACCATCCTACAGTCTGCTTTCTCTTGCTCATGTCTGTTTAGGTTTGTGCTGGTTAGCACTAGGACATAATTTGTCACTGTAGGAGTCATGTAGCTCTTTGAATGAAAGCACAGTTTTCAGTTGCTGCTGATGCATTTACTTTTCATGCATTCAGATCATTTGGTTATTCTGTTGTATAGAGCAAGTTACAAGCGGTTTTTTTTTCATGTTTCAAAATAATATTGTCGGCTTATAGCTTAAGGGAGTTGGCATTTGTAAGACTGTAGGTTACAGCAAATAATAATTTTAACTGGTGTAAGTTCAGCAATGTTTATTATACTCATCTCTGAGCAGGCACTTCCCCTGACTCTGAAATCATCACTGCACATTAAGGCTACTGTGCATGATCATATTTAAGTGAATTCCTGTCCCATATGATCTATAGAACCATATTGTTACATAATAATTGGCATCTCACAGCACGGTCTCCACAGCTCACTACAGATTAGTAAAGCCCTGCTAAATATGCCAGTGCCACTGTAGGATGCCTTGTTGCCAGAATTTTCTCCAGATTAGTTTTAAACTTTCCC
>NW_010195108.1:73168-75877 GCF_000695765.1 Mesitornis unicolor
CATATTGTTCTTCCTGTAATACCATTAATTTCACAGCGTTGTTCTTATTGCCCCGCTGAGTAACAGCCTAGGGCTCAGTATTTAAAACTTATACTAGAACCCAATCCTATATGCCACCATATTGAAAACATAGGCAAATGTAATTAGTCTTCTATTTTCACTGTTAATACCCTTTCAGGTGTTTGAAGACTCTTTTCTTCCCATCCTGTCTCCATTTTCAGCTATCCAGGTTAATAAATATTTAATTATATAAATTTTCTATCATAAGTCAGTTCTTCCATGCTCTAATCTGTTCTGCTGGTCTTTTCTTAACTCACTGCAATTTGTCAGTCTTACAGCTAACATTATGTCCCACACTGAATTAATTCTTTATTGTGTGCTCACATTAAAAACTGTCCAAATGTCAAGAAATTGTCATTTCTGCACTCTGGATGCATTGTCTTAATGGATTTTAGTCTGCGACTGGAGTAAGCCTGTGCTGGTTTTTGGTATTGCTGCAACCTAGAAGTATCTATCGCCCACACTTCTCTTTTGTTAGTATTTCCTAGATTTCTTCCGCTCAGTGAAGAGCCAATCACACATTGATTTCTATCTCCCTAGGTGTTTTTTATGTGCATTTTTCTAAATTGAAACTCGTGCTGTCATTTTCTGCCCACTAATGCCTCTGGCTCTGTCACTAACATTTCTCAGCTCTGACTGATGTTCATAACGCTTTCTGATTTAGTATTGTCTGCAAATTGCACCAGAGCATTATAGGGATATTAAAGGAAAGGCAGAGCTCGTTAAAGGATTCTAGAAGACATCCTCCCCAAAACTGAATATGTTCTCATCAACCATCTTATCTGTTGTCTCCAGAGGGTATCATACTTTGCCATATCAGAAATCAAATCTCATGCTTAGAAAGAATAATAGTCTTCACTATTCTACCATCACCCCACCCCCCAGTATTCTTCCCTGGTCTTTAAAGGACAAAGTTGAATAAATATGTGGTGTATATAACAAAGCCTGACAAGAGATTTGTGTCATTGTAAAATTAAGGCTAGAAGTGGGAGAAAATGAAAGAATTCTTCAACAGGAAGAGAAAAGATGAAGCCTCTTAAGTTGTTCACACTCAAAAAACTGTAACATGTTGTCCTCAGACATGTTTTGGAGAATTGCAGTACTCCTCAGTGCTATTCCTGTACAGTTCTAGTAATTTGGCTAGATTTCTCTGGCTGTTCCCCCAGGTGTCATGGGAAAATAAAATAGAAAATGAGAGATTGTGAGACTTCTCACCTTGGTGCATTGAGTGAGAGTACAGCACGTTGTGGGTGAAAGTCAGCTGCCTTGATCAGGAGTTGTGTTCACAAATCTAGCAGGATGGCTGCATCTGCTATGGTGATCTGTGGTTTACTGTAAAGATATTATTTGGATGTATTAGATGCCGCCGCTGACGAGACCCTCTAGCTGTGACAAATAGGAGCTGGTTACTGGCTGGGACATTGAATGCTGCTATCTGGAAAGGATTATGATCATAATGATGAGGAATAATAGCAAGGAACAAAAGGAGCAGTGGGCAGTCTTGCCTACCCCACTTGAAATTTCTCTGCCTGTTCCATGTCAGTGTGTTTCGGTTCTCTGAGGGCAGTTGCACACACTTTGTTAGGAAAGTGAGGTACTTCAAAAAGCACCTTGTACTGTAAGATTCTCCCAATGCTAAATCTCTTGCCTACTTGCCAATTTGCCACGTGGCTCAAATGATAACTGAAAAAGGTGAGAGAGAAACAACAGGCCTGCAGAGCGGCTGCTCTAACAGGGACACATGGAAACACAGTGAGGAAGTTGGCATAATGAAATGAATTACCACAGCCCCCTGCAAAGAGTCCGAGATGATGGAAGGGATCCAGACTCAGGGGCAGAGGCAGCTGTGAACAAATGCTTCCAAATTTCAGTCCATCATTAAAGACACAAACTGAGTCCAACAGTAAAAGGATCATTCTTAGAGGAAATTTCTTTATTACAACAAAAAGCAGATTAAATCCTGTAGATTCCTGCTTACAGCCATGCTTTACTGCCAGCCAAAGTGAGAGGTACATGAAGCCACAAAAAAAATCAGTGTCTCTTAACATGCAGTACATGTCACACAAAACTCTAAATGTATTATTCACCAATATAAGAAATCACAAATTAAGAAACTGATTTTCCAATATGGAATTTTGTGCCCTATAGTAAACTGAAATAAAATCAAATGGGAAACTGAAAAAAGAGACACCCTTTCATGAGCCTTCAGGATCCCCTCTCCTAGAATACGATCTTGTCTTTTCAGTGTATCCTTACTATTTTTTATTTCATCGGGTTCTCCTGCTGCCTTCTCTACCTTTGCAAGGTCCTTCCTAACAAAGAGCAAGCACAGAGCCAACACAACAGCTTGCACAGTTACTGCTACTGAGGCACTTTAATTCTTGGACTTCCCCCCTTTCCTGGGGCTGCCATTTAAAAGACAGGTCTCCCGCCAGGTGCACAAAATGCTCTTCCAAAGAAATGGGAGCTAAATGCTGTCAGTTTTCTTCTGAACTTCAGGGCCTGGGAACCAACAGTGGTCTGTAAGACTGGTAACTTGAAAAACCACAGTACTGTGGGCAGTTTGCTTTGACATGTGCAGAAATTAGGAACAAGCTTAATAAAATTAAGCCTCTTAAAAAAGAGGGGTCAAGGACAACAGAAAGAGCT
>NW_010195109.1:0-17995 GCF_000695765.1 Mesitornis unicolor
GGTGGAGCTCAGGCGTTGCCCACGGGCGCCTCCGCTGTGGGATCTGACCCGATTGCCTGTGAGTCCGCCCCTGTGCGCCCGTGAGGCGCTCCCCGCTGACCTCTCAGAGCACCGGGGGTCAGGCGGAAAAGTTGCGGGAGCGGACTACGGTATTAACCCAGCAAAATGGCCCAAAGTCGGTGAGCTGGAAATCCGCGTGCCCTGTACGCAATCTCTCAAGCGTTTTAGCAGTGATTTCCGCCCTCTGGCTGTGGCCGGAGTAACGCTTCAGGGAAAGCCTCTGGTTATTTCAGCGCGAAGGTATCTAGTTTCCTGAGGATTCATTTACATGTGCAATTGCTTTAACATGATTTAGACTTTTTTTTTTCCAGGCTAGAGAAGTGAAAGGACAGACTGCAGCTAAGGGATTTGCTGTCAGCCCACGAAGTGTGGCATTAAAATGAAAATAATTACTTGTTTATGACAACTGTTTTTCTGCCTTTTATTTTCAGATAATGAAAGGACTCTGAGAAATTGGTTTTGGTTCGGGTATTTGATTTGGGATCTAAAATTACACACACATTCATTCATTTTCTAGTTGTTAGATTACAAGGGAAAACATTTATCTGTATCAAGGAAAAGTTTCTTCTTTCAGTTTAAACTGAATGTATACTTAGGGTATTTTCTAACCAAAGGAACAGAGACTTAACATATATTTTTTATTTCTTTTGCTGAAAATCTAAAACAGAAGTGAGTTCTGCACCTAACAGAGTAATTGCTGGGGACAGATAAATTTTAGTGAAACAAACTTACCCTAGGTCTGAAAGCAATTATAGAAACTGAACGGGTACACATAATTTCTGGGTACACAAGCGTGTGTCAGGGGGGTAAACCAGATGAATGTACCTTGATTTGCCAAGACCCCTAACCCCATTTCCACAAAGAGGCCCCCAGTCATCTCATGCTACTTCTCCCTCTGTCAGGAAATGAGAAGAGAGGCTGAATGCAGTAAGGATTTGTGGGAAATACCCATTCAACACTACCAACAGCTGACATTCAACTGTTACATTATGCTCAATTGCTACATACATTTTGAAGTGTTCAAAACTTCCACTGACTTTGTTGTGGGTTTGAACTGTAAGCAGATCGAGATTGGGTCCTTACTGTGTGCTTCAGATACTTCACAAAAATTTCCACAATACTGAATGGTTTATTTTACACTTGTATTTCTTCATTAATCAAAAAAGTCTCTCTGACAGACAACATTTTCCCCTCCTATATTTAGGGTTTTGGGAAATACAGACCAGATTTTCATATTATGGAAGTTCTGCAAGAAGTAGAAAGCACTAAAAAAATCCTATTTTGCAGACACTGATGTGCTAAGGCATCAGTTGCTAGGAGTTTTATATTCAGGTTCTTTTACAGAAGTGTTTTCTGTTAATCCATTTTCATTCCCAGGCCTGCACTGCCTAACTTCTTCACTTCAATCACACATTGTAGCCCTTTCTCATTTAGCTGCCTGCCAAAATGAAAGTCAGCTCTTGTGTCCTTCATTCACTCTTGTGTCCTTCATTCGCTTACTGGTCCTTCTGCTCTTCTCTTACTAGAATTGGTCTGCAAAATCAGATGTGTCTTCATGGCTTAAAAAGATTCCTCTTTTCTTTTACCTGACTCACTATTCCTTTTCTCTCTCTGTGCCCAATCCAGTAAACTATTCTCCTCATCTTTCTCTCCCACCGTGTTTCTTAGGCTGTTTTCCTGGAATTTTAATATCAATCTCAATTCTCTGTGCTGTCAGGTTTTCTGCAAATAGAGACACAACCTTACTTGTTTTGCCTAGACTAGTTAACAACTGTGGGCTACTCTCACTGGCATGGGGAAAGAAATTATTACCCTTATTGATGGGAAAAGGCATATTTTTTCACTAGCTGCTTTTTGGCAGCTGCAGAGGTAGAGTGCAGTGGGTTTTCCAGTCAGGAATTCTTGGTGAGGTCTCCATGGAGCTTTGCGTTTTAAAAGCTTTATATGAACAATTCACACAAACTATAGAGAAGTTCTCCAGTTCACTCCAACCCCTCCTCAGAGCAGGTCCCTACTGAAGATTTGACTTAGGTTCCCATGAAAATGTTACCTATACTCCTCCTTCCTAATCACACACGAAATATGTTAAGTTCATGTATGTGGGACACCTGACCTGTATGGGGAAAGGGCACTGGCAGCAGCTGGGTTTTGTGAAGTTAGATGCCAATAGGCATGCTGAGCCCTGCACTGTATACATAGATGTTTTCTACTCTTATCAATTTGCCAGACCCATGTGATTGTAGGAGCAGCACCCTGTTAGATACAGTTTGGAGGAGTTGCGATACTGCAGTGGCACCTTGTCTTTGCGCACATCCCCACTCATTATCTTCCCACATCAGAATAACCTGTGCAATGTTCCCCAATTTCTGTATTAGCTGTTATTGTTCAGTTCATTCTTGCCCCTGTGTCAAAGGTTCAAAGTGCAGCAGAGTTTTATGTCAACAAGAAGCAACACACAAGAGTGGCA
Organism: Mesitornis unicolor; assembly: GCF_000695765.1. Classification (NCBI taxonomy): domain Eukaryota; kingdom Metazoa; phylum Chordata; class Aves; order Mesitornithiformes; family Mesitornithidae; genus Mesitornis; species Mesitornis unicolor. The sequence continues at coordinate 2,528 of NW_010195109.1, forward strand.
GAGCTGAGGATTTTGACAGTTGTCTGAGAAACCCTAGGGGCTTTTGCCACAGGAAAGATACAAGATGGCTTTGGTGTCCAAGAGGCACTTGAAGCCTTTAATTTTAGGAGGGGTTGTAACTCCTTTTCCCCCTCTACCATTCTGGCAGCAGAGGAGATGCTTTTACCTGTGGGGATATATCTCACCACAAATAAAAAAAAATGTTGAGTGCAGGGACATCTTAATATAAAAAAGTGTTGACTTCTTTAATCTTACAGCAATAATGAACACTCATCAAATGGTAAATATGATTTTTGTCAAGATAACGTTATTGAATGCCTGGCAAAGTAATTACTCCTACACAGAGAAAAACAAGGTCTTTCTTTTAACCTCTTCAGAGGAATTCACCAAACTCAGCTGTACTCTTAAAACATGGTTGAGAGTGGGCAGGTTTTTAAACAGCTCATAGGTGTTCTTGGGCACACTGCCCAAGAGGAAAGGAAAAGGATGACTCATTAAAAGGAAAGGAAGAAGACTCATTAAAACGAACACAGACCCAGTTCTCAGTCTATTTATGTAAAATGTTAGTGGGTCTTTTGCACCATTAACTCCTTGCACTCCCTTGCACACTCAGGCTCATAGTTATGAGTGCTAGACATTTTACAGACCACAGTAAACACATAAAATGAGATTAAATTCAGAACAGGTAAGCCATGAGTTTCCTCCATGGATGTGATTTTTAATGGTTGGTGAATCCTTGCAAAATTCCTTCCGTAATTAAAACTTTAGTAGAAATGCCTCATTTGTAGTTTGCTGGGTGGCATATATGGATATGCTCTTCTTAATCACTTTGTTCAGACATCTTCTAAATGACCCTGATGACTGTAGGCTGACCTGGGTGTGCTCAGCAGGGGCACACAGAGTATTCAAAATTCAGAAAAGTAGTCTGAAATATTCACTAGAAGTACCAGGAACTCCACCGAAGGATTTGCCTCTGCCTGGGAACCCGAAGGGAGTCTCTCTGTGCCAATTCTGTGCAGGTTGGTCTTTACCGCTATGGAGGATTTTGGAAGGCAAGCAAGGCTGCAGAGCAGATGTTTTATGCAGGTGGCTGCCCTGGTCAGCCCCTGCTGCACTGTGCCAGAAAAATCAGCAGAAATTCATGTTGCGTTGTGAGCACCATTCACATGTCACTGTGTCATCTAGTTCCCAGAAGAGGAGAGTGTTATATGATGGTGAAATAAGCAGAGAACACTGTAGATAGTGGCTGGACCATATGGTGAAGGGAGTGGTTCCGTCTTAAAGAAAACAACAGAGCATGGAAGTTCAATATGGAAAAGTGTTGTAGAATTTAACAGTTGTTAAAACCAACAGAAATTTGCAGTGATTCATTATCAAATTACTCTAAATACACATTGGCCAGATCTTCCTCTGGTGTACATTAATATAATCTTACTGATGTTAATGCATCCATATTGATTTCACTTGCTGGTGTTCTGGTCTGTAAAATTTCACCACGATGGGAGTGTATGGTAATTTTTATCTAGCCTACAGAGCTCCACAACAGGAAAATAACTGATCTGTTGTATTCCATAGGCAGTTGTTTAAGTCACTAGAAAAATTTTTTGCTATTGAACTCTATCAGATTTTCCATAAAGGGAAACTTGCTTTCTTCACACATTGGATGCTGATGATCTCACATTAGTCTCCTCTAGTTAGTCTCTCAGAGGAAAATTAATCAGAAACTGTAGAGGGAGCATCTGAAGAGAGTTTTCAGGGTTTCTTTCCCTTCATTTTTTATTATGGGAGAAGACAGTATGCTCACCAGTTTTTTCATGGTGGTTGGTTTGAAGTATTCTGCATTTTTAGTTTAAAATGTTTTAAAAATTCTGCAACCCCCCTCCCAATCTTTTCCATCATTGTGCTTAGATGTTGCATCCTTTTTGAACACAGTGAGGAACTGAAGAGAATAAAATATGTCTCTCAGCTGCTGTTTCTCTTTATATTATTAAGGTTTCACACTAAATAAAGAGGTATAGAGGGATGTTCTGAAGACATGCAAAATATGTTTTTATTAGAAAGTTAAGTCAAATTGATACAATTTTCTTGGAATGAATCTTGTTTTCTCATCAGGACTCCATGAAATCAGGGGCTTGATCAAGAGCTTAAGGAAAATAGTGAGAAAAGAGATTTATTTTGGCTTTGCATGTGTTCTTGCAGTGGATAAATATGGTCAGAAGAGAACCATTGCACTGACTCCCAATAAAGCAATGAACATTTCAGATCTAGATAGGGGAACTAAGTGTAAAATTATCATAATTGAAAAAGCAGCACTGAAAGAAGTAAATATTATAATAAAAATGTTTTAAATACAATTACAGCATCAAACTGAGAGCAAATCCAATTTAAAATAATAATAAGTGGTTATTTTAATAAGTCAAAATCATTGCTTTCAGTGTCCCTCCAGCTGAACGGAGCCCTTAGGAACACTGAGTAATACAGTATTACCAAAGAGAAACCTTTAATGGTTTCAGCACCTGAAAGAAAGTGGCTTTATTCCATCCTGCTCCCCAACACACAAATTAATTCATAACATTAAATCTCATCCAGCTGACTTTTTTTTAACCCTCAAATTGGTGGCAGTGGGAAGAAAAAAGGTCTGCAACTAACAGACAAAAAAAAAAAGAAGAAGGAGAAGAACAAAGGGGGAAAGAGCAGCCAGGACAGAATGGAAGAGTGGAGGAGAAGGTTCCAGCTGAGAAAATTTGTGGAGAAGCATGTGCAGTGGGGGAGAGAGAGGCAAACCAGAGAGAAGTGATGGGGGAAGGAGAAAGGAAGAAGGACCAAAGGGAGAGGAAAGCAAATAGTCTCTATGTGAAGCAAAAGATTAGTGAGATATAGTACAGCAATGGAGGAAAAATGGGATTGGTTAAACCTTGACAAATGATGAGCTGATGGAAAATGATGTTTTAGTCAGGTTTTATCCTTCAGTCCTGTGAGATTTCTGAATTAAAACAAGAAGAATGAGAAGCCGAGTTGCTCTAGGTTTACACTTGCTTTTAAACAATATGAATATTTTTACATACTAAAGGAGAAATTAATGTCAAACACATTATGTCCTGCTAAGATACAGAAGAGTGAGTGAAAATGTGCTGAAAGACATGACAAAGTATTTGGGAAGAGAAAAGCATGTCCTGCTTTTGACAAAGCAGTTTTCATCAGTGTCAGTCACCTCCCCACACAGTCTGATTTGGACCTAAGTCTGTGTGGAAAAAGTTACACAGGATAGCCAGGAAATAACAGTGCTCCAGGGCAGGGGTCGGATGGTGGGTCAGTCTAGAAAGGCACCAGGATGACCAGTGGTCTTCATCCCCAGGGGGGCTGGCTGCAGTTCGGCTCTGCTTGACTCATACCTGTGAGCAAGATGAAAAGAGGAGTTGAGTTGAAACACATCTCTCTCAGGCTCCCTGTTCACCTGTCCTTACCAAGAGCAAGTTAATATCCCTGGTGTCTCACGGGGAAGAGCAGAAAATTATTCCTCTCTGAGGGAGGACATGGGATGAGCTGTCTGTTCATAGCAGAGCGTGGCTTTTATGGGATATGGTGAGGAACGGGCAGTGGGGAGTTGATGGGATCTTTTCAGGAATTTCTGAGTATGCTTTATATAGCAAAGATATTATTCAGGGAAAAGAGCTGAAATGGATATTTTCCTTTGTCTGCTTGCCTGTAATCCTTTTCCTAAAAGGAAAGCTGACAGGGCGGTGTTTCTAGCTCTAGTTCAATTAGCTGGCATAGAAAGGGCTCTCTTTTGCTTTCCTCTGTATTGTGTTAAGCCAGGAAAAGTGGTAACAAGAATGCTGGAGGTGTAAATTCAGTAGTCTACATTTTTCCAGATAACTGGGATTTAGAAGGGTTTTACTCCACAAGAAGTTTCGCTGAAACTTCAATAGCTGTGAAGTCTGATGTTTCTTACTGTGAGTGGAGGTGATAGCTTCTGGCCAATCTGAGTATGACAACAGCATTGTTGTGGCACACAGCCCCTCTCTCCCCCTGGGCTGGTTGCAGTCTGGAGTTTCCTGGTCATTATTAGAGCTGAAAAGCATTTGCTAATGAAGCCTGCACTAATACCAGGGAATGAAGGGAGAGGAGTGGAGACTTCCCCGTGTTTGCTCATTCCTGGCAATCATTAGCTGGCCGTGCACCTGGATGTGACTGTCCCAGGCAAATCACAGCCCAGGCATTCCAGCCCTGCCTAAGAGAGTTTCAGTCACTCCACTGTGCCTGATACTGGAGTGGCAAAATTGAGAGGAAGTGAATGAAAACCATTTGGAAGATTTGTCGCTGACCCAACAAAAAGCGTAAGAGACCACACAGAAACTAACAGCTAGGAGAAGCCTACTTGACTCACAGCGAAATGAGGGTTTCCATTGCTTGGAGACAAGTATTTGGTTTCTGAGTCAAACCATTTTTCTTTCCTTAAACCATCATATCATAGTGCCTGTTCTAACCATTGCATGTGTGGAAGTTTAGCTGATAAAGAAGGGTACCTCATAGGTGCTGAACCAGCAAGACTATGTATAAATAAGAAGAAATGTGAAGGAAAACATCAATTCACATGAGATAAAGCACAGGCATCCTCATTTATGTGCCATCAGTGATGAAAATCCCACCAGCTGAAAATAAATTCATGTATTATTGCCAAGGATATAATGTATAGCAATATTCTTGGTGACTAACTCTTTATTTGGGCTGTCCTGAAGACAGCGTTATTCCTCATTTTTGGTAAGGACTTCCTGTGGATGTTGCTCGGATTGTACATTCAGCCCTGTGTGGAATGTGCATTAGTGCTTACAGAAAATCAGCAGAAAACACATGTGCGTCTTAGTGTCTACTTATGTCCTATGTCAAAGAGACAAGTAAAACTTGATTTAAGAGTATTAAGTTACTTGCTTAGGCCTGTATTCCATTGAAATCTTTAATCTGAGTGTTCAGTTGAATAAAAACCGAAGTAGATTTATAATTATGTTTGATGTGGGCTGAAGTACTTGGGGTAGAGAAGTGGCCTTACAGAAGTCTTTGGGAATTTTGTCACTGACTTTAATGGGAACAGGACATCATCTGAGATGCAAAATCCATAACAGTAACCAGTTTGTAATCTTGCCTCCTAACTCTGAGAAAACAGAAAATTCAGAATGCAAAATAAAATAATTAAACTAAACTAAAGCAGGCATTAAACTGGAAAGTCTGGTTCAAGTCTAGGTCTCTCTGGAGTCAATGGCAAAACTGTAGCTGACTTCAGTGTGGTGAGACACTGATTTTCAAGTCCAAATCCAGATTTTGGAATGGCCTTTGTGTATGTTAGATAAGACATACACAAGCCACCTTTTCCCACAGTCTACTTCATGCTAATCAACTTCATATCCCATTCCTGCCTCTTAGGAACTGGTTTCACAATGACTTTACCTGTACTATTTGCTTTTGAAGCTGTGTCTGACATCAACAAATATAGGTTTTGCTTGTTTGTTTGTTTGTTTGTTTTAATGGTGTTTATGTTGTTATATTTTTGTTTTGGCCTGACCAGAACTGAAAAATAGAAAAGACTACTGCAAAAAATACTTCTTGTTTATCTTTACATTTTCCAGCAGAGTTATAAAATCTTGTAAGTAGGGGGCTTATAATGAAAACACTACAGTGACCTTAATGATGGTTGCAGATTATAATATTCAGGTTGCTAAAATGTCTAGTTAATGAATGTCAGTAGGATTAGAAAATGATGAGGGAAATTTTTAAGGTCTCCATGCTGTGATGGATTTATATTACTAATAACAATGAAAGGTGCACAGGAATCTGTGGACACTGCCTCTTTCCTCCAGAAATCAGCACCATCTCTTATTAATTAAATTGAATACAGAACAATATACATCTCCCAGTGCTTATTCGACTCATTTCATACATACTAATGAGGATGAGCTTCTGAAGCTGGTGGTTGAGATCATTTATTCAGCGGTAGGAAAAATAACATCAGGATTCAGACCCCCTACTGACTTTGCACACTGTTGTGCTAGATTTATATTGGCCTACTAATAAGTAACTGAATACATTAAATGAGGCGCTCATCACTGCAAGGGTTACAAGGGAGTCCTTGTTTTTCTTCCTTGTGTATTCTTTGATGAGGAGATTAGGGGAGATGGGCCCATTATGTAAGTCTCTCCTCTTCGTATTTCATCCACCAGTTCAAAGCCCTCTTTTCCAAACAGAAACTATGCCAAAGCTCTCATCAATCATTAAAAGTCCCAGCAGTTACAGACTCACTGATTTTGATGTAAAGTGCAACAGTCCTGCTTTTTTTCCACATAAGAAAGTGAATCACACTATGCTTAGCAGTTCAAACTCTACATTGCACAGTATGCATGATTAGTGAAAAGAAAAAATACAGGGCATTCAGCAGCCAAAGAAATGTCCCTTTAGAGCTTCTCTTTGGGAGGAAATACAATGGAACAAGCAAGCTGGATATCTCAGTGCTGCATATGTGGCTGCAAAAAACCTGGGGGATTCCTGTCGATCTACATTTAATTTTTAACTGATAGACTCAACTTCTCAGCCTTCTAGATTTAGGATGAGAAAACAGTATGCACTGTGCTGCCAGACAAATAGCTGGTGTTACAAACCTAAAATACAACTCTGTAGCTAATCCCTTGTGCTCATGTGTGTAACTTTGGTAGGAAAGCTTTGAAAATGGTACTGTAGTGACGTGCGGATACAAAGCAGACCCCACAATCCGTAAGATTGTAAAGTAGGTATGTTTATTCACCGGTGGGCAGCAAGGCAGCTCTTTCTTAAAACCTTGTGCACCGAGTGCCACCGCTCGCCGAGGTTATATGTGGTAAAATGTTACATATACATAAGATTTCCCAATACGCCTATACATATGCATGACCTATCCCCGCTTCATATTAAGATTAGTTCCAGGAAGTCATTTCCATAAACTCCTCCTAACTGCGCTTGCGCAGTACCTTCTGTTGGTCATGGTGGAGAGCTTTTTTTTGTGACCGCTAGTAACCCTTGCTTGTGCGCAGACTCAGTTGTTCTCTGGTTCTTGCTCAATCCGGGGGGTTGGGTTTAGCCGGTTCTTGAGACCACTCTCTGGTTCTTATCAGTAACTCAAGACTTCTCGCTCCACTCAGTCCACACAATTAGCAGCACATTTAGTAAGTGATAAGTAACACAATGTTTCCCAAGATTTCTTTAATCCCTTTTTCAGTAGAACAACTGGCAATAAATGAGGACTTGACTGTTGTATTTTCCCTGTCCACCAGTTGTTAGGAGACAGCAAAAGTGCACCAGCTACTTAGATCAGCGGACTGATCCCTTTTACAGATGAGTTTACAGTGCTGTGTGGGAAACTCAATTAGCCTTATTAGCTCAGTTTGTATAACTGCACAGGTAATTAAGTAAGGGTGGTCACCTCTCAGAAAAGCCCCAGCTACACTCTTTGGCTGTATACAAGAGTGAGAGGCACTTTTAATCTGTTTTGCAAGCAAACCGACAGAAAGAAGACAACAAGTTCTGAAGACCAGATAGTGTGTTGGATACAGATTTGTGCAAGTGGACTTCCTTGTAAGCATCATTGCTAAGCTGGATAAACAATTTGCTTCTTTTGGATGAGTTGAAGAGAGGGTTCCAGCGCACAACTAATTGCCCTCAAGTTATGTGACTGGAAGATGAGGACTGGATGAGTTCAATGGTGAATGAGGAAATTAAAAATTAGTGGAGATTAAATACTGCCTATTGCTTATTTGTTTTGTATGTGGCTATACATAGGTGAAGCTTTGTAGGAGATTTTATTCTGTGTATTCTTTACTTCTAAAGCAAGGGATTTAACTAGCCACAGTGATACTGACTATTGCCAGTTACCTCTAACCTGTTGAAGCTGGGATTTAATTCACTGTGTTTCCCTGGACAAACAAATCATGCAAGAGAGCGGTCATACCTAAACATGTAAACTTATAAATACTGGAATTCTCCTGACTTAAAGGTCAGGACCACTATAAAGGAAGGACTGAGCAGAAAAGCTGGTCCCAGATCCAATGCAAATTTCTATAAAAGAATAAACCTATCCAGATAAACAGCTTAGAACAACTTCTGCAATTCTAATATGTTGTAATCATTACCAGACCTGTTTTTATACAGATTTGAATCCATTAAATTCTTTGGCATTATTCCTGATTTCCATCTTTAGTAATATACATTATATTACCGGATATTGGATAAATGCTCAGTTCTGTTCTGTCTCCTTCTATCTTATGTGTATAAATATGTTAAATGACATCCAGGAGGTGTCTTCTTATCTGTGGCTGATAGAAATTCTTCATGTATTACAATGTGACTGAATTCACAAGTTTATTCAAGCAGCGCTCAAATGTCTCTTTAGTGGTTTAGGTCTCCCTTGGATCCTTGTTTTCTGCCCTTGCAACACACATACACCTCCGGGAAGGATGAGATAGGCAGCTTCTCTCATAGCTGTCATCTTCTTTCACCTTTTATTAGGAAGCAGTAAGGTAAGAATGTGCCTGTGTGTGTGATCAGTGGGCCTTGGGGGAGTGGGATTAAACCAGTGAGGGGTTTAATCTCTGTGATGTGTGATCGCAAGCAGCTCTAGGAGCTGGGATGATGGGGCTGCTCCTAACACAGGTCATTTGGATGTGACCACAAGGTAAGCAGGCTGGACTGACCTCCAGAAAATAATTTTTAGTTGCAACTAGTAGCAAAACTCTGCCAAGGTTTCAAAGGATTTAGCAACATTTCTGTAGGAAACATTTAAGGGGTCGTGTTAAATCAAACATTCCCATCTAGCTCCAGAGACACTCATGTCCCAGGCAATGTTTGGTTACACATCTATTGTTTGATGTAGAGCCTTAGATCTTCAATTAATATGCAATTCAGTGCTCGCTGAGACAATGGCAGGATCTACTCAGCATTTTGTCAGCTTGTGAAACTCAGATAAACTCTAACCTTTGCCAAATACAAGGATGATAAAAGCAGAAGTTGTGCTTTCCAGCTGAATTAAAATAAACTGCCAATGACTTTGTAGTCCTCATCTTTTTTGCTGCTTTACTGTGGTAACCTTTGGCTGTCATTGCATGGCACCTATAAAATACCCACGGCGGAATTAATAAATAGAGCTGCAGCAGCAAGCGGGAAGCCAGAGATGTCAGTCTGCCCTCAACCACTTTTCATTCATTAGATTCAAAGCAAAATTGTGTTGCTAGATTTCTCTAGGTTGTCCCTGGAAATAAGTAAGAGTCCAATGCTAGAGCAGTCTATCTTAAAATGCCTTTGGCTTTAGTGGGGTGGGATTTCACTGAGGCTGTTAACTGGGAGCAGATCAAGATAGCATCATGAGGATCTTTTCATGTGCATATCTCAGGGCTGAGACGTTGGAAAAGACAAGTACAAATACTGTATGAAAACCTGTTTTCCTGTAAAATGATTTGAAAATTAAGAGATCACTGTTTTCTGCAAAGAAGATAACATATATGGTTATTCTTTACATGCAAGTCAGTAGACAGTACACAGGCAGAAAAAAAAACCAAAAGCAAAACCAAAGACCTAAAATATAGTTGAGAGTTTTTGGTTTGCATCTTATGAAAACCTCTGTGCATGTGATTTGACAGTTTATGACTGTATCTCAGGGCTGAGATCTAGTTCTGTGTAAAACAGGACAGGATATTTATGATTACTTTTCTCTCATTTTACCAGACAAGGGGAAAAAAAAGAAGTTCCCATGACGTGCTATTTTAAGTCAGTCACAAAGTCAAAACAGATCTACATTTGTCCTGCTTATATTTTCAGAGAGAATAGGCGTGAAAGGCCCTCATGTGCCTTTTTAAACAGTGTTTTATCTGACTTAAACAATTCAAGTGGTAGGGTTTTGCCAGCCTGACACGTCCAGATTGAAATGTATTAACGACAGAGTGACACAAACAGCTTCCCTGGCAGATCGAAGAGGGTGATAATTCAGGTGAGCTGCAGAAAACTGACCTCGGAGAGCTGAGGTGGGCACTGAGTGGTGGGGTTTTTACAAGACCAAGTGATTAACCATGGTCATGTGGCACTGTATCTGAAAGTTAGCACAGGGTGAGCTACAGCCTGGGTCAGCAGACCAGGAAGCTGAGGGATGAGGAAAGATCTCTGTCTGTGAAGACTCGGAGCTCAGAGTCCCCAGGGAGTGCTGCTGCCACCATGCTGCTGGGTGTGTGGGGCTGAATTACCCCCAGTCTTGTTTTTGGTGCTATTCCACTGCACGTGACTGATGCAAAGAGCCACCGCACCGAGACAGCAGTAAGGCTGACAAGATACAAACAAGGAAATTGATAATCCTGGAATAAACTTTGGCATGTTGATAGAGGCTGCGTGCTGCAAGAGATGTCTGCTGAAATCCCCATCAGGAGGCTGAGAGAGCTGATCTTGGGTAAGCATATGTTATCACTAGCCCATGAGATGAAAAACAGCATAGGTAACATTGATATCTCTTCCTTGATATTCTGAAGCCTGCTTTGAAGTTTTTTGTGGGTTTTTTTTGTTGTTGTTGTTTGGTTTTTTTGTTTGGTTGGTTTTTTTGTTGGTTTTTTTTTAGGTCAAAAAGATTTAGGAAGTTTGTGACTAGTTTCAGGATCACTAAGCCAGGGTTATGGCTTTAATGAATGGACTTGTAACTGGTTTGAAAAGAAAAAATATATCTGGACATAGTTCCATTGTTGTCTAATTCCTGTTATGTGATCACAACAGAAATCATGCTACATGGAAACCAGTTTGGACATATAGCTTATACTGAGTTACTGCACTACAGGGACATGAAGTCAAATGGAGGCATTTATGGAAAAGTATTTTAAGGCTTTTTTTCCCCTCATAGTATCTGTATTAAGTAGCTATTGCACTCCTAGTGATCTTAAAGAAGTACTGGCAGGAAGTGAGATGAAGTGCACATAGCGTATCCATGATCAGAGGAGAGGTTATCGGTTAAATCACTGGCCATTTAATTCACCTTTCCTCTGTTGATTTGCTGCTTTAATTTCCTGCATTTGATTTCTCCAGTGATTTAAAATTAGCTCCTCTTAAACTTAAAAAAAGGCTAGATTGTCCAGCTTTCAAGTGAGTTTGCTGACCAGAAGAATCTCTTAAGAGGCTCACAGTAAATCCAGTGGAACAGTGCATTTTATTTAAGTGCTTGTCACTGAAGGTTGGAGTGCACACTAGACTTGAAGAGAGTTTGGAAGAGTGATTCAAGTAGGTCCATTATTTTTCACATGATTGCATCAAGAAAGCTCATAAAGGGTTATAAGGAAAAATTGCAACCATGGGGAACAATCGATTCATGTTCTTGTGTCTTTTTAATTAGCTTGATTTATTTTTAATCTTTGTCATTTACAGATAGCTGGTAAGACATATCTTGGACCCTACTGCTTTGACAGTAGAACAAGGGATTAATTTATAGCATTGATTCTGCCTATATAAAAATTATATAACTGAAATAGGAAAAATCTATGAAGACTTTAACAACGATAAAATTTTTTCATCTAGAATAAAGAAGAAGATATTGCTGGTTGACTGACATAAATGTGTTTGACATCCACTGAATATCTTTTCCCTTTCTCTTGGTTTGCAGTATCTGAAATTAGTCACTGAGAGCCATTTTGTCAGCTTCTTCCTTAAGAAATCTTTATGTTGAAGCTGTCAAATCTCCAGTATAAAGCTTTACTCACTAGCCCAAATCTGCCCATCCATCATCACACACTTCCACTGATGCTGACTATTTCTGGCACATACTTACATACCCGCGAGACCATAACTCCCTGCACAGCACAGCACAGCACAGCACAGCACAGCACAGCACTGCTGGGGTGATTGGAGGAGCTTAGGCGGTTGCTCTGTGGTGATTTAAACAATGGGGTTGCTGGTGGGACAGGCTCAACATGTCCTCACAGGCAAGACTTTCCTTTCCCCTCTCAGTCCCCTGGCTCTCCGGCTGTTTTTTTACACCTACCTTATGGTACTGCAAAGCCTGCCTTCTCCTTCAGGCTTGTGGGAGTGGTAGATGTGAACAGTGCGAGCAACCACAGTAGCAGCTGAGACAGAACCACGTCAAAACTGCCACCACCGCCAATGGTTTTCACAGCAATGCCTTCAAGCTGTGCTTTCTGCCTCTCCAGTGGAGCTCCTCATAGCTGACTGCTGCTAATAACTTGCCTTTCTCCCACCCTGCCTGCACTTTGAACAACTCTTGTCTTCTTCTTTCCTCCCTCCTCTCCTTTCTCATGCTCCCCCTTTCTCTCTCTTAGTACTACATGGTGACTAAAGGGGATAAGTGATGCATAGCCATACCAACAGGTAGTGTATGGTCCATCTCTGGCTGCACAAATACACAATCTTCCATTGCAGCACCTCTTATCTACCTTTCTCTGATGGTCTGCTATTGCTGCTTCCAGCCTTAAGCCTGGCAATAACCACAGGGATTAAATGAAAGGCATTCTGTTTAATAGGAAAAGCATTAAATATTTCCCTATTAGTACAGCAGCTAGCTTAGTGGAGCCCTATGCTTCATGGGAAACACCAACGAAATTGGAAACTGATGCTATATATTTCTGTATATATTTATATAGTGGCTATTATGGAATTTAAAGATCATTGGCTTGTATCTAGATATGTACACGGATGCATCAGATTATGAATCTTTAGTACTTAACAAAATGTGCGAGCTTAAAGACTGCAAAATGGGTGGGTTTGTAAATCAAAAGAAATAAAAATAAATTTACCTCAACAGGTTCACAATCTTTCCAGTTTCTGAATAAAGCAACACAGGATAATACACCTGTCTCTATTTCAGTTTTTAACTGAATTGTTGTTCACCATTTTTATCTGACATAATTCCCTGCTTTGCAGCATTTGATTCATCCAGTGAGTCAGTCAGTAAAACACAAATGATTCAGTGGGACAGACCTTCAACCAAAAAAATGGGCTGCTTCTGCCATGATGCCCCATCCTTTCCTGCTATCCAATGTAGACGAATGACATACTGTATATGTCTACCTAGTGGATACTTTGTTCAATTTAAAGTAATTTTCAAAATTCAATTTGTTTGTGTGTTGTGGAATGGTACTGTTACAGCAGTGGTGATAATGATAAAGCCTTATCAGAGATTTTGTCAACAAAAAAGAGCCTTAAAAAGAGAGTTATACTGTTACGGGAGACTAATAATGTCTAGGTGCTTGGGAAGTGTTTATGGAGGTTAGGCTACAGATAGGAACTTACTGAATAGATGCAGATTTTCAAAAACTGAATGTCTGGAGCTGATTTTATAGACAACGGCACACCTATTATATTTCTTTGGAAACAGGAGCGAAAGTAAGCATAGAAGGTGAAGAACAGAAGTCAAGAATAAACCTTGCACAAAGAGGTCCAATAATGAAGAAGAGTATCTTATGCAGCTTAATCTTTGATTTATGGATATTTTATCTGATCTCTGAAAATTAATCACAAAATCTCCTATTACGATCTTCAGTTCTCAGATTTAAAGTGTAACTTTGCCAGGATATACTTACTGTTAGGGGCAATTGCATAAAAAAGACAACCAGAATGGACATAACATCCATAGCAGAATGGATTATGAAGCGAGAAGGTAATTGTAAGCCACACCTTTCTACATTGTGCTTCAAAAAATCCCTCATAACATGATAACCTAACAATTCAGGAGCCCCCAGTCAGTAATTTATATTCTTCTTCATGAAAAAACATTATCTAAATGATCTAAATATATTTTAAGACCAGTTTTAGCTTCAGTTACTATCTTTAGAAACTAGAGATACTTACATTAAAAAGTCACTGCTTTTTCATAGACACAAAACTTACCATAAAAGAAATTATAAATGAACCCTGTTTTAGCTCTGTGGGGTTTTATGAGCTTTAAATTTCAATAATCTCCATCACAACTTTAATTTGCTGAATACCAATCATACACATTTTCCATTCCAAGATCCTTATTCATTTTTACTTACAACCATGTAAATCAGAGAGTCTAAATGATTTTGTTTTTTCCTCCTTGGATTAAGACCAAAAAACAGCCTGGCTGTCAACTATGAAAGTTAAAAATGAGGGACAGACACTGTGGAAGCAGGAGTGAACACAGGAGTGAGACGAAATGACTAACCTAGAAGTTTATGAAGTGTCATGAAATGCTGTGAATTTATGCTGTGTGTTTTATGGGATGAACATCTGCAATTAGCTAAGACACTTGATGGTTAATGCTCTGATTCCCGTATTTCAATTCCTTGTGCTAAAAATGCAGGTGTAGATGTAAATGTTGGTGTAGATATGAGGTACAACAATGTCTTTGTGGCAGAAAACCTGTCTTTCCCAGTCAAATGACACAAAGAGGCTGCTGTTGCTGTGCCACACAGCCCGGTGTGAGCTGACCTAGCAGAAACACTAAGCTGCAAAGGTGTGGCTATGCCAGCATAACTTATGTGAGACCATTCACCCAGAGTCTGCCCAGGCTCCCATACAGAGGTTTGTTTCCCTGATAGCTGCTCTCTTTGTGAGCCTGTGTATGCTGAGGACCAGGGAAAAAAACACAAAACAAGTCTTTGCAAAAGAGGCATTCACGGAGAGCAGGAGAAGGCTTCCTCAAGCATCGTCCTTATTGCTAAGTATGGACCTGTTAACAAACCCTGACTGCATTCTCATAGAGCATGTGTGCATGTACACTTCAAAACCTCTGTTGCAACAGTCATTTTTTAAATTATTACTGTGGAAACTGAGGAAAAAGAAAATTTATTTGACCATTTGGAACTGAAAGGAATGGAGATTTTTAAAAATTGAGTAATACAAAGGCAGCAGTAGTGCGTTCACAGCTCTGCAGACCACAGCCATGGTATCAGCAAATTTAATAAGGCAGTCTATAAGGCAGATTTTACAGTCAGACAAAATGCCTGACAAGAGATGCAAGACTGAAATTACATAAATACACACGCATCATGCCCTGAACTATATATGAATGTGTGACTTTCAATTGCTGTTTGTGAAGACATTTAAATTCTGACACCTACTGTTATTTTCAAAATTATCTATTTCTTTTGAGACTGGTTATTTCACAAGCAAGGTCAAAATTACAGGGTTCACAGTCTTCAGGTTTAGAAAGAATAGAAATCTCCTAATTCCCCTGACAGTTCCAGAAAACATTCTCACTCTCTGCCTAAGACTACAGATGGTCTTACCTCTTCATAAGCCTTCCACCGATTCAGCCAAAGAGCTGAACACCACCACAATATCATGTCAGTAAGCAGATTGCTTCAACAATGAACAAGGAAAAAGGCATTCTCTCAATATTTCAGCAGCACACAGCAGCAAAAGAACCAGGTATCTTGTAAAACACTTTGGGCTTCATGCAAAGTATCTGAAAACATCAGTATCACAGAATCGCTCGGTTGGAAAAGA